>NC_064614.1:999242567-999545597 GCF_023898315.1 Schistocerca nitens | reverse complement strand
AGGATACTGAAAGCGTAATAGAGTACATGAAGGGAGATGAAAATCTAATAGTCGCTGTGTACAGAAATGCAGTTGCAGGTGAAGAAGTAGAAGAAAAGATTACAGGAAAATGAGGACTTCGGACAAGGAATAAGAGAAGAGAAAAACTAATTGACTTCTGTAAATAAATTTCAGCTAGTTACAGCGTATACTCTGTTCACGAATAACACGAGGAGGAAGTATACTTCTAAAAACGGAAAGATTCCACTGAGATTACATACATGGTCAGATACTGTTTTGTAAAGCGTACCCTATAGCAGAGATAGACAGATCAAAATGTGGTAGTGATGAAGAGTAGGCTGAAGTTTAACAGATAGTCAGGAAAAATCAATACGCAAAGAAGTAGAATGCAGAAGTACTAACGGAATACAAAACACGCTTGAAGTTCTCTAAGGCTATAGATACAGTGATAACGAGTAGCTCAGTAGATAGTACAGTTGAAGAGGAATGGACATCTCAAAAAATGGCAATCACAGAAGTTGGAAAAAAACATAGGTACAAAGAAGTTAACTGCGAAGAAACCGTGGGTAACAAAAGATATACTTCAGCTGATAGGTGACAGAAGTAAGTACAAAAACGTTCGGGGAAATTCAGGAATATAGAAATCTAAGTCGCTGAGGAATAAAATAAATAGAAAGTGCAGGTAAGCTAAGGCGAAATGACTGCATAAAAAATGTGAAAAAATCGAAAAAGAAATGACTGGCGGAAGGACTGACACAGTATACAGGAAAGCCAAAACAACATTCTGTGACATTAAAAGCAAGGATGATGACATTACAAGTGCAACGGGAATTCCACTGATAACTGCAGAGGAGAGATGGCATAGATGGAAAGAATACAGGATGGTCCATTGATAATGATCGGGCCAAATATCTCACGAAATAAGCGTCAAAGGAAAAAACTACAAAGAACGAAACTTGTCTAGCTTCATGGGGGAAACCAGATGACTCTATGGTTGGCCTGCTAGATGGCGCTGCCATAGGGCAAACGGATGTCAACTGCGTTTCTTTAAAATAGGAACCCCCGATTTTTATTACATATTCGTGTAGTACGTAAAGAAATATGAATATGTTAGTTGGACCACTTTTTTCGCTTTGTGATAGATGGCACTGTAATAGTCACAAACATATGGCTCACAATTTTAGACGAACAGTTGGTAACAGATCGATCTTTTAAATTAAAATACAGAAAGTAGGTAAGTTTGAATATTTTACTTCGGTTGTGCCAATCTACCTTTGTGAACATATAATTTTTGAGAACGCATGCTGTTACAGCGTGATTACCTGTAAATACCACATTTCAAGTTTCAAAAGACTGTAACTCACTTAATCCATGCTTAATTTTTTTTAATTTTTAGTCACACAGAAGAAAAAAAGAATGGTTCTAAGCATTATGGGACTTAACATCTGTGGTCATCAGTCCCCTAGAACTTAGAACTATTTAAACCTAACTAACCTAAGGACATCACACACATCCATGCCTGAGGCAGGATTCGAACCTGCGACCGTAGCAGTCGCGCGGTTCCGGACTGCGCGCCTAGAACCGCTAGACCACCGCGGCCGGCACACAGAAGCACCCTGCACCATATTGTATATCATATTCTTGATCTTTTTCCAATTTTTTTCTTCTTTTCTTCTTTCTAGATTCCTTAGGGGTTAACTATGCTGCATACTCTGCTTTATGAATGTGAATCTTGTCCATCCGTTCAAGTTCTCTGGTGCAGTTTGCTCCAGGATCAAATCGCATATGCTGTAGCACTTTCACCCTACCAATGTTGCCATGATTAAAAGCATTAACTGCATCACTGCCCCCCCCCCCTCCTCCGCACTTAAGTGTCTTCATTCCAACAAAAACATTTTTTGGTAAGCAAGCTCATATAAGATTATTGAACGACTCATTGGGATTTTGAGTCTTACCATGCAGACACTTCTTCAGTAATTCAGGATTTGCTAGGTCTCTGTAAATACATTTTATGATATCCATGACTCCTGCTGGGATGGAATGTTTATGGCTGTATGAACGGCTTGAGTACTGGGCATTGCGGTAATTGCACCATGAATCAGGTCCAGGAGGGCAAGGTAGTGTACTGATTTTTCATCAGTTGACAGTCTGTGGAAGAAGGTAGCCCACACTGCGTGCTTCATTTTCAACCAATCCTCAGTACTACGTATTTCTAATGGCCATCCCATAATACTGCTGTAGCTCATCAATCCTTTTTTCTGTCAGCCTGCCTCTTATCATTTTACCATCAGAAAGTTACTTGTCTGTCAAACTTTGCTTCAACTTCCTCAACCTGGAGCCCATCCTCTTCTGGACATGACCAACACATTCCAGTTTTGTGACAATCTTTTCACCACAAGGCTCAGCGGCTACTACATTGTTATACGCTTTTGAGTCTCAATTACCTAAGAACTTAGTGTAACACACTACCCTTTCGTTCACAGATAGATAAAAAATTTCAATAGCTGCAGAGGCCTTCATAATTTCTGCCACAGATATGCCCTTCTTCATTCCCTGATTTACTCTTATAACAATGTTTGGCCAAAATCTGGAAATCTATTACCTTTACAGTATCCACACTGGCCACCATAGCAGCAGAATTCTTAGAACTGTAGCCGCACTTCTGCCAAGTACTACTGGTAATGTCAGTCATTTCAACAGCTTCGTTTGCAGCACCCTTCGTTGACTCACATGCAACAGATTCCACAGCAGCTCCAACAAACCTTGCATACTTGTCGATTTTATAAGATGGGTGTGGCATATTCATCATGGCACACATCGTTTCGGTTGCAATGTGTGCTTTGCCAGTAGCTCCCAATCCATAAAACCACCTAACATTTCCTTCAAAATAATTATCTTCACACTTATCATAATTCCAAAAGGAATTAGCATATTTACAACAGGGACAATTAATGATAAGTTTCCTGACTAGTCCATTTGATACCTCACTGTCTTCATGTAATCTAACTGGTCCTCCACATATTTTACAACACACACACTCACCTAACACCCTTCTTAGGATGTGTAAATCTATCAGAATATAACCTAACCTACCACTTACACCACTTTCGTTTTGAGAAAACTGTGTATCACAAAGTTTTATTTTAATCTTCGAAGTACTAATGGGTGTTTCTCTAGAGACTGACGAGTTTGCCTGTATTTCATTGTCTTTAACTTCACCCACCACATGTGGAACACAATGTTTCCCTTTATTCGATATTCTATTAGCATGAAACCCATGTTTCTCAAAAACACTTCTCTGCTGCGTCATACCAATCTATTCGTCACTTTTCTTCCGAAAAACTGTAGCACTTCGACATAAAACTCGTGTTTATACTATGAAACATACGATACTGTTTTTGACAGTCGTACCAGTACAACCGCGTAATTTAACCTTTATAACACAGCAATCCACAGCCTTCTATACAAAAATTACCGATTTTAGTAGATCTTGAAATTATGCACATAAAAATTTTAACATTTTCAACCGGTGTAGATTATATTTAACAAAATAAAATACTTCGCATGTGAATTTATAAGTGGTATATATATCATTCTATTCGGAAATTTTATAATGAGATAAAAACCCGAAAATGTGAAAAAAAATTCCTTTCCAACTCTCCTTAAGGCATCAGGGAATGACTTCCATGGTACTAGAGGCAGCTGTAAAGGGCAGAAACTGTAGAAGAACACGGAGTTTGGAATACATGCACAGGAGAAGAGTTCGTGGAGGGCCGCATCAAACCACTCAGAATAATGATGAAGCCCACACCAACAATAAAAAAAAGTCACTGGCCATTGTTGTTTACAGTGTTCGCTTCAAGAAGTAACTTAAAATTATTGATGTGTTTATAGCAAATTTGGTTCAACAAAAATGCGTGACTAAAAATTGTATTTGAGCTATCAGCTATAAGTAAAATTCCCCACAGTTGGACTAATGTTGGAACAACATTACTTTCAGGCTGTGGTAAGACGAAAAGAGTGGGAACGATAAAGAAATTCAGCTGGCACTGCTATAGCGAAACAATCACCCCGATAAATGGGGTTCATTAAGCGTAACGGTCTGAAAACAACGAAGGTGAAGTTATATTTTCCAGAGCTAGATATGAACGGGAATGATCGAAACGGAGGGCTTCGGTGCTGCGACCAGTCCGCAGGTATAGACCGCTAGGTTCAAGAGGAATGTAGCGTAAATGCAGCTGACTTACAAGACTGAGTGTAGTGTTAGCAGTTAGCCAACACTACGCACACTACTTGGTTGAGGAGGCCGAATGCACGCGTAAAACTCACGCAGGCTAGAGATAGGTCTGAAACAGGATACGTAATGAATGCTATAAAGAAAAGTACGTAGCTGCTGGAATACTTAACTTTAATCCATCATTGTTGTACATCGCTCTTGACGATACAAGTGAGACTCTGTAGATACATGCAATGTAATACTAATGGCGCCTTGCTAGGTCGTAGCCATTGACTTAGCTGAAGGCTATTCTAACTATCTGCTCTGCAAATGAGCGAGGCTTCGTCAGTGTGCATCGCTAGCTAAGTCGTCCGTACAACTGGGGCGAGTGCTAGTCCGTCTCTCAAGACCTGTCGTGTGGTGGCGCTCGGTCTGCGATCACTGACAGTGGCGACACGCGGGTCCGACATGTACTAATGGACCGCGGCCGATTTAAAGCTACCACCTAGCAAGTGTGGTGTCTGGCGGTGACACCGCACTGAGAATATGTCTTTCTGAAATCACTTGTATAGTACCATAATGGTACCTCAATCTATATGACTGTCTAGCTCTATGTGCTACAGAAACTCACTGTATCTGACCACGGATTTTACTCCAGGATACCTCGACTGAGCACACATTTTCCAAAGTAACCATTGATCTTATACAGAGTTTACAGTTCCACTATCTACATAAACAAAGATGTGTTATAGTGAATGTAGCCACCTAAATGTTTTCAGAAACTTGGTCAACTGGTACTATTGTTTTCTCGATTAATTTTATGGCCTATTTCTCCGTTACTTTTAATTAACGTAAGTGCAAGAGGCTTCCTTCTCGTCTGCCCGGCACACGGTTCCCTTTTGGACAGAATAAAAGAGCAGTGACTCATTCATTAAACGAATGGCTCTTCGTCGCGAGGAATGCGAATTGCTCTTCAGTTCTGAGCCGTTGCAACAATTTCCATTTACAAAATTAAGTAATGTACAGAATCTTACGTCTTCGACTATACAGGAATTTCGTGCATAATTATTGTAATTCGATTACTGTGTGTCACGTTGTTAGATAATAATATGTGTTAACAGAAAATCAAAATATGGGACACCCAAGGGATACATATTCGATTCCAATTCCATCTGAGACGTTTCGAACTAATGTCTATGTGCATTAGCTGTAGCGTAATACAAATGTAAGTATCTGAAACTGAGTATAGTAAGAAAACTTCTGTATGCGTGCACTGTCCTCGGTGAAGAGCATGTGAGATGAAAATGAGACAAACTACTGATTTCGCTTATAACAAGAAACAAACAGTATACATTTCACGAGTTTGGTGTTCTTTAGGTTGGTTACATTACGAAACAGTGTTTTGCTACCTTTATTTTTCTCTGATATCCTAACACAAACCATTTATTATTTTTTTTACGCATTCATAAACAGAAAAATTCTAAAAAATGCATTTATATTATTGTTAATAGCAGTACGCCATGTCCGTAACATCGTAGTTGTACGCCGACTGTTGATTCATTTGCTATCTGACGTTCATAATGAAGTGGTATCAAATAGAAAGATTTGCACCACGCTGCAGAAGAACCACTGGCCAAGAATGTCGTATGGCCTTCATGATAGCAGTGTTATACGCTACACCAAAGACACTGCGGAACTGTTTTTGTTCGTGTTCTATGGAATCTAAACACATGTGAATGATCAAAATTAACACGATTACTATGGCAGTGAGGATCAACTGTCGACAATTAATGAGTACAGTTAAATAGTTTAGCCAATAAGCTGTAACAGTGTCCTGCAAGCTCGCAGTAAACATATTAAATACGTGTGTCATACGCAGTGGATCGGTCAGTTGATGTGGACAAATTATTACACATTTTGAAGCATTCACTCGACCCAAAGCAGGATGGCTTCAGGCTGTGTCACGTGTTGGAACGAAGAGTAAGCCGGTTATTTCGTGTGACGTCAGGCGACAGATGTGTACTGCGATGCTGCCTAGGAATACGGCGCTGTGAGCAAGGAACTGGAAGGTTCTATCAGCTGCAGCACTCTCAATGACAATAACATGGCGAGCGCAACTAAACGGGGCAGCCAGTTTTTTCGTCTGTATAGAAAAATCTTTGTCTATTTGTGAGATGCGGCGAGGTTGCAAAATATTTAGTATGCTATAAAGAGTATTAAGAAATGTAATTCACAACGTCATCACTCTGTACCAAGCAAATGAACATAAGAAATATCGAGTAGGAGAACGTAACGGAGTAATATCGGAATGAAGGGAACATGCCGATATGGAGGACTATCAAAGTAGCGAAGCAACTGTCCGTTTGAGCTGCAGAATAGCTCTTCATACGGCCAAGAAAGGTCGTTTTCTGAAAGAGACTTTGCGAAAGAAGTGATTGTGGAAGCCGCTGAAGAAATGTGTCCACGTTTGGCAGAAGACTCCGAAAGAGTTAATTTGTTTCCTAAGAATATTATCCGACATATTCAGAAAGAAAATGTGCCGCTGTCCAAGAGGAACTAGGTGCTACGACACGTAAGTTTGTCCATTATTGCTTACCTGTCAGTGAGAGTAATGACTGGCATACCATGTACTGAACAATTAGCGCTTTTCATTAGGGGCTATTTTAGTGCACTCTGGGACCTAGTGAGGTTATCGGTTAATACTCTAGTTGAACACAACTGTGTTGCTTCCGAGTAATCCCTGCCCCTTTCGTTTCGTTGCGCTTTGTGTAAACTTTGCCACCTCCAAACCTACTTGTGCAGGGCATCTACGTTTGTCATCTGTTGCCTACACTTTCTCAAAAAATGAAACGAGAGAGCTTGTGTGGTGAAAATAATTTACGATGAAGCCATCTCTGCCGCCATGTGACTCAAAGAACTGCATCACTAATATCTTACCTTTATTCTAGAAATTCTTACAGAAGATAAATAAGAACGTAGCCCCTGAGCAAGCTCCAGCACAAATGAATGGAGCACATTTTGTATGAAACAAACGTGGATGTAAGGCACGCGTCGGGTAATTTTCGAGCAGCGGAAGGGTGTAAGATAATGAATTCCCGAAGACCAAACATGTAAAAACTAGGTATGATGCGTGTCTGGTGTATGGGGTCAACCTTCATAGATACAACAAACATCGAATGAGAAAATTCAACATCCCCTCCGAACATTATGACACAAAAGTACATCAGTTGTGTTATTAACGCCACATCTGTCTCCATCTGTCCTAAACTGCTGCATCCCGCACGCCTCTTCCCCTCCAGCAGCCGTACAGAGGGCGCTGACGACACATGCTTAACTCCTCTCCCTTGGGAGCATGTGCAGTGGTATGGGGCGACGTATCACCGCCTCTGTCTGCCTTCCCCTGGTCTAAGCACGACCTCGATAATAAGTAACCTAATTCCGCTAAAATGAGTGGAACTAATCTTATGAATACTGTGATCAGAAGCGCAGCAAATTTTACCACTGCCTCTCAAGTGTTCCAATATCTATCTTTTATTTATCTCGATAATCAATTATTTGGTATCCAATACTGGATGATTTAATCATTTAATTCCATTTTGGTAACGATTTCTTCCCATTTTTCAGTTATCAGTCTTTTGACTATTTCGATGCGGGCCGCCACAAATTATCCCCCTGTGCCAGCCTCTTCATCTCAGAGCAACACTTGCAACCTACGTCCTCAATTATTTGTTGGATGTATTCCAATCTCTGTTTTCCGCTGCAGTTTTTGCCCTCTAGAGCTCCGTCTATTAGCATGGAAGTCATCCCCTAATATCTTAACAGATGTCCTATCATCCTGTCCCATCTTCTTCTTCTTGTTTTCCACACATTCCTCTACTCCTCGATTCTGCGAAGAAGGTACTTATTCCTTACGTTATCAGACCACCTAATTTTCAACAACTACAACTCAAATACTTCCATTGTATTCTGTTCCGTTTTCCCGTAGATCGTATTTCACTGTCATACAATGCTGTGCTCCAAATTTCACTACCATACAATGCTGTGCTCCAAACGCAAATTCTCAGAAAATTCTTCCTCAAATTAAGGCCTATGTTTAATACTAGTAGACTTCTATTGGCCAGTAATGCCCTTTTTGCCAGTGTTAGTCTGCTTTTGCCGTACTCCTTACTCCATCTGTCATTGGTTATTTTGCTTCATAGGTAGTAGAATTCCTTAACAAATCCAATGCACGTGTGCTGATTTTTCTTTACTCTTTCTTCCCTTATCAGCTGCTACGTCAGAATTGCCTCTCTGGTGCCTTAACCTTTCATAAAACCAAACTGATCGTCATCCAACACATTTTCAATTTTCTTTTCCCTTCTGCTATGTCTTATTCTTATCAGCAACGTCGATGCATGAGCTGTGAAGCTGACTGAGCGATAATTCTCGCACTTGTCATCTCTTCGGATTTTTTGGATGATATTTTTCCAAGTCATTTTGTTGCCAGTTCCCCAAATGATTTAAGAAATTCTGATGGAATGTTGTCTATCCTTTCTGCCTTATTTGATCTTAAGTCTTCCAAAGCTCTCCTAAATTCTGATTTAATACTGGATCCCCTACCTCTTCTAAATCAACTCCTGTTTCTTCCTCTATCACATCAGACAAATCTTCCCCCTCATAGACGCCTTCAATGTACTGTTTCCACCTATCCGATCTCTTCTCTGCATTTAACAGTGAAATTCACGTTGCACTCTTAGTGTTACTACCCTTGCTTCTAATTGCACCGAAGATTATTTTGACATT
Organism: Schistocerca nitens; assembly: GCF_023898315.1. Lineage (NCBI taxonomy): Eukaryota > Metazoa > Arthropoda > Insecta > Orthoptera > Acrididae > Schistocerca > Schistocerca nitens. The sequence goes on along the minus strand of NC_064614.1, from coordinate 999,536,599 downwards.
ACCTACTTGCTGAGACAGTCCTTCCTATAGTCATTTCTTTCTCAATTTCTTCACATTTTTCATGCAGCCTTTTCGTCTTAGCTTCCCTGAACTTCCTGTTTATTTCTATCCTCAGAGACTTGTGTATTGTATTCCTGGATTGCCCTGACTATTTTTGTACTTCTTTCTTTCATTGTTCAACCGAAGTATTTCTTCTGTTACCCATGGTTTCTTTGCAGTTACCTTCTTTGTACCTATGTTTCCCTTTCCAGCTTCTGTAATTGCCCTTTTAGGAGATGCCCATTCCCTTCAACAGTGCTGCCTTCTGAGTAATTTCTTATGCTATACCTATAATGTTAGACTTCAGTCTACTCTTCATGACTATTACATTGTGATCTGACCCTGCATCTGCTCCGGGGTGCGCTTTACAATCCAGTATCTGATTTCGGAGTCTCTGTCTGACCTTGATGGAACCTAACAGAAATCTTCCTATATCACCGGTCCTTTCCCAAATATACCTCCACCTCTTGTGATTCTGGAACAGAGTATGCGTTATTACTAGCTGAAATTTATTACAGAATTCAATTAGTCTTTCTCCTCTCTCATTCTAAGTCCTGTAACCTTTTCTTCTACTCCTTCCCCTACAACTGCATTCCAGACCCCATGACCATTAGATTCTCATCTCCACTAACGTACTCTACTACCCTAACAAAGTCCTCATATACGTCTCTATCTCTTCATCTTCAGCTAGCGACGTTGGCATGTATAACTGAACTACCATTTTCGGTGTAGGTTAGCTGTCGATTTTGACAAGAATAAAACTGAATTCTTCATAATAACACACTCTCTGCCCTACCTTCGTATTCATGACTAATACTACTCCTCCTGCTGCTGTTGATATTACCCTTGTCTTCTTTCCATTTCACTTCACTGACCCCACTACGTCTAGACTTACCCTTTTCATTTCCCTTTTCAGGTTTTCTGGCTTTCCTACAACATTCAAGCTTCTGACATTCCATGTCCCGACGCCTACAGCGTTATCCTTTCGTTGACTATTCAGTCTTTTTCTCATGGTCACCTCTCCCTTGGCAGTACCCTCCGGAGATCCGAATGATGGACTATCCGGAATCTTTTGCCAATGGAGAGATCATCATGACAATTTTTCAATTACAGGCCACATGTCCTGTGGATACACATTATGTGTCTTTAATGCAGTGGTTTCCTTTGCCTTCTGCATTCTCATGCCGGTCGCAGGTTCGAATCCTGCTTCGGGCATGGATGTGTGTGATGTCCTTAGGTTAGTTAGGTTTAAGTAGTTCTAAGTTCTAGGGGACTGATGACCACAGATGTTAAGTCCCATAGTGCTCAGAGCCATTTTTTGCATTCTCATGCAGTTGATAATGGCTGATTCTTCCGGCTTAAGGGGCAGATTCAAAACTCAAGGACGTGTCCTGAACCTGCGTCCTCTCCTCCGCCCTCTTTGAGAAAGGCATTGGCAGAGTGAGGGTGAAGTCTTCGGCCGCCAATGGTGATTATTATTAAAAAATTAAGTTCTGTCGGTTTTCGAACGCAGTACCGAGGTTATTACATTTAGTAATTGTAGACTCTACCCCTATAACAGGGGTGGAACTTAATATCTTTTTATCTATCTTTAGTATAATAATTTTCATGCCTTTCCCAAATGAACAGTGTGAGCTCTCAAAGAACTCGTTACATTGTTGTGCTCAAAATTTTCACTCAGATACCCGCGAGCTTGCTTTGAGGCAAGAGGGACTTCAGAAGGGGTTTCTGGTTCACAATGGTAGTATAATATATGTGTAGGAGATGATTAAAGATGCTTTCGAGGTCTTGTTACGAGAAATATTCACGCTATAGGTGCTGTTACAGAGTGTCTTAATCCAAAGAAGTGTCTTTACATACACAAACTTCCTGTCATCCACAGTGCATGCGCATTGTTGCTGAGAATATGAGACCCGAGAGCGACGTGTTGTTTCACCAAGATCATTCTATAAGTTCAACAAATTGAACCCTTTGCCTGACATTTTTTTGTGATTTGCTGAGTATCAATGTAGATGTTTATGGAGGTATTTTCCACTAAAGACGTGAACGAAATTAAGTAGATATTAATGGTATTCACTTTTGCGTGTTGAAATTGATCGCAGAACGCAGTCTTTCATCCTCTCATTCGCACTATCGAGCCAATATTCTCAAGCAGCTGTTTCTTATATTCGTTGACCACAATAACGTTCCAGTCATCCACAGTTAAAAATTTCATCTCCACTTTACACACTCAGCTACAAGTTCAATATCCCCATATACTTTCTCTATCTCTTCACCTTCTGTTTATGACGTTGGCGTGTATACTTGCAGTTGGTTTTGAAAGACAGTCGTATCGTTTAATCACCTTCCATATAACTACGCACCCGTACACCAATCGTAAGTCACTTGTTGACTCACAGGCCATCAGCCACCAGCACAGAGAGTCACCAACCATCCCAGTCAGGGGTAGCACTAATCTCTGCAAACAGTGAACGCCCGCATATCTTACAAGCAACGACCGAGCTTCGACTGGAGGCGGTCGACGAGAGTGCTAATGCTGATTGCGTATTTTTTGGTTGGTTGCATTAAGCACTTTGAAGCAAAGGCACTTTTCTCCCACCTCTCGAACTGGACAAGAAATCTAAGTGGAAGTGGTTCTGACTCTTGCGTTGTGCATATGATACGGTTACGTTTCACCAGCAACTTTCATCGCAATAGTGAACTTGCAGAAAGCTGCAAGCATTCGGTCTGAATATGTTCTGCCACTACGTGAACGATGTGTCACAGACTCTTCAACATTTATTAAATGAGTAAAACATTTATTACGCTAGCTTCTGCTAGATTTACACATAACTTTAATGACCCTGGACAACGGCCTTGCCGCAGTGGAGACACTGGTTCGCGTCAGATCACCGAAGTTAAGCGCTGTCGGGCGTGGCCGGCACTTAAATGGGTGACCATCCGGGCTACCATGGGCTGTTGCGATTTTTCGGGATGCACTCAGCTTCGTGATGCCAATTGAGGAGCCCCTCGACCGAATAGTAGCGGCTCCGGTCAAAGAAAACGATCGTAACGACCGGGAGAGCGGTGTGCTGATCACACATCCCTCCTATCCGCATCCTCACTGAGGATGACACGACGGTCGGATGGCCACTTGTGGTCTGAAGACGGAGTGCTTAATGACCCTGCTGTTCCAAACTCTGCTAGTTCGACAGCGCTGTGCTTCACAAGTGATCAGTAGTGTTCAATCACTTGCTGATTATTGTCAGATTAGTAACAGCGTACTACGTTATTCTATTCTTACTTAGAACCTCCAGAGATCCGTGTCGGAAGTCGAAGTGCGGCGGCTTGAAAAGAAGCGCGGAGGATTACATTTGCTTGCATTCAGTCGAAGTGCTGACGGCGTCCTACGGTGGCACCGGAAGGAGCCGAGCTTTTTGTACGTACTTTTGTGGCATGCTGTTTGGAAGGTGTCCTAGGTGTTCTAATTTGATGTCTGTTTACGTCTATAACGATTGACTTCAAATATCACACTTGGTCACGCATTATACTGGAACTTTTTTTTTCATGCTATTGGGCTTTCAGAATTCATCTTACATCCTTCCGTTCTTTAGAAGTAGCTCCGCATGTGTCCTGCTTCGACGTTTGAATGTTTAACATTTGTTTCATGCAAAGCGTGTTCCATTTTCATTTTCATTGCAGTTAATTCATGTGCTACGCCACACATGCTTACAGCGCTTGCATTTCTCCTCCATAAGAGTTTTTTAGCAATCCAGAAAGATATTGTTGAAGTTCTTTGAGTTATACAGCGTGAGAGACGACGTCACACAAGCTCACTGTTTCCAGGTTGTTAGGTGATGTAGGCCAGAGAAATGTATTTGTCCTGCACAAAACGAGCCTATAAGGTGCCATTATAGCATACTTTGAGGCAGTGTCGTATGAGGTTTGCGATTGTAGTTCAGTAATCAACTGTGTTACTCCCCATTTGCCTTTTTCTTTCGTTGCTCTTCGTGTAAGCTTTCCCACCTCCAAACGGGGTTTTTAAGTCAGGTCGATTATTAAGGGGTTGTGTTCTGTATCTATCTGTACATGACAGGGCAGTAAACGGTTTCTTAATCTTGTATGAACATTCAGGTACAGTTTAAAGAGGAGATGCAATCTTACAGTATTCTGAAAACGTCCCAAACTCTTATCAGCATGCCTTATTTCTCAAGATGATCGAGCTCATACTTCCAGAGCAAGACAATCACCAGGAAGTTTACACACATGTCATTTGAGTCGCTTGGAATATCCCCTGTTCAGCCGCGGCATATACTTCATTGGTGGCCTCTTGGAAGACGTTGAGGGTGTACTTCGAGAAGTTAGATGCACTCGATTCCGCAAGAATTCTTTGCTACTGGCTTTGAATTTCTTGTGATATGGGGTAAGCGTTTAAATATGTAAATATATTGGACAATTAAAAGAAACTGACAGGGAATTACTTGCTTGGGTGACGCTGCTAACTCGTTTTGTAACTTGTGCCATGAAAATTTTGCAAGCGAAACTAATGAAAATCTTATTATTATGATATTATTATAACAGTTAGAATGGTAGGTATAGTAGTGGCTAACAACAAAAAAAATGTAATACAATCTTTATAAAATTTCCTCCCATAGCTATAAATTTCTTCAACTAATTCTGAATGTTATATAGTCCCCAGTATGGTAACTGAAGGAAACCTCACAAGCCAGGATCACTACACAAGTATTTTGTTGGATGACCAGTATCGACAGAGCTATGCTGTCTTCATCAGTGTTGCAATGTGGAATCACTTGCATCACTCGTGGACGATATGTTGCAATATTTTAAGGCATAAGCCCTCCTAAACATCTTCAAATGCCCCCCTGGTACCAGCTCTAATATTAGGCTGAAAAGTCCCTCACTCTCAACAGCCTACTTCACATGGATAATGGAAAGATAGCATTTCTTTATTTTGTTTTACTCATGTTATGACCAGTGTTCGCATGCCTGTACCATATCGCAGAACGTCACACAATAACATTAATGGCCGAGAAATTCAACTACACTGAAAAAACTAATTTGGAATGAAAATCCGATCAACAGAGATCCATCTATTTACGGACTCTGTGGATTCATGTTGCAACCATTAACACTTATTCTGATTTATCTCCACTTCTAGCCTAGCATTTTTTAAGTTAACAAAACAAACGAAGTGGCTTCCAAGAAGTGATAACGCCTACCTCATCCAAATTTACCAATGTAGCTCAAGGTCTGTAGAATAGCACATTATTTTCTGTTTGACTCGTAATGGTACGTGTTTACTTCCAGCTATGAAAAAGAAGTAAATTCTTGCATTATGCGTGACCGTATGTCGACTGCAAAAATGCTTGCACGCCTTTCCTGAAATTGAGTTAACAGCAGGTAAAACACGAAGAGCGACTGCCGATACACAGAAAAGTAATAATAATTAATAAGAGGACACGTTCTCCAAAAACAACATAATTCATCGCTTTCGATCCAATTGTGTGCACTTTGCGGATGCCATTTCCTCCTTGAATGTTTTCCTATTTTACATATTCTGGATTGGTGTTGAGAGGCACCCACATGCCTGGCTCATACTGTGGCATCAAGCAGTCAGGCCTGTAAGATGAGTGGTCTGCCAAGCGAGTGGATTTATTCATATTTCTCAACGACTGATTATGAGCTCTAGTACCCACAATTAAGCTACAAATTATTCTCCTGTTTGAATATTACGCAACGGAAACGGATAACGCACATCTGACTATTAGTAATTTACACAACTCCGATTGTTCACTACGCTCTGGCAATACCACATTTTCTTTCTTACCCAACGGCTTTCACCAACACGTGGCCATAGCACTGAATATGAATGGCGCACACATTATAAATTCTGGGTATCATGACTACACACTACTCGAAGAACAAGGCCACCAGTCTTATTCTTTTCACTATCCTTTTTATTACGATAAATTATATTGTGATTCAAAGATTAAACACACCATTACATTGTATACAACAATTACACATGAGGAACTCCGCCCAGTGGGCATGGCTTTACATTGGTGATTCTCTATCTTATGGTCTCGTAATTATTTAACGCTACAGTGCACTTTCTGGATAGGATGGTGGATCTTTTGCTATATCTCACACTTCGACTCTCACACCCATCATCACGAAAACTTCCTCCAGACCGAGCGGTACAAAAAAGAACATGCATGACCCACTCCTTCTGAACCCATCGTGCTACTCTCCCATGCAAACCACTCATACTTGAATTACATGAAATACATCACACTGGCAACATACATCGCAAAGAATAGTCACAACGTTAGAATCACTTCACTTTCAGCTTTCCCACTTCAATTAGTATCCATCCCAGTTTCACACGGCACTGCCCCACTTCGTAACTTTTCTTTCCTACTACGAACTCTGGAGGATATGTGCTCGTCTTCCTGTGCAATGCAAGCCAAGTGGCGTTGCTGGATAGACGGCTGACTCACCTTTCTTCTCTCTTACAGTATTAGAGTTTGAATCCAGCGTCATACGGAAACATAACACGCAAAGTAATATTAAGGACATATTCGTCACACACGCGAGTCCTCAACTGATACTATGGACGTGTACTTCTCTTTATCCTTTGTCTCATACACAGATTGAGACTCACACAGTACTCACCACGTGGAAGTACTCGTCTCTAATTTCAAGTCCTGCACACGCCATTTCTTAAATATTTACAACTTATAGCACACACGCCAGTAATTCAGCTTAACTTTAGCACTCGGAAGTATTTCAACTTATTGCTACACGTGGTTTCACTGTGACCGTTGGTCACTTCCGAAGATTACTACGATCCCCTTAATATTACCTGCCTGATATATAATTCTCCCCCCAAAAGTTCCTGAAATAGAGAAATAATTATTCCAAACTACTCTTAAGTATTTCACATGCATACCATTTTCTCCACTCTTTCGTCTTTACGGAGCACACCTAAGACAGGTCTTACCAACACAAGATCTAGCGCCAGAGTGCTGAAACATGGCCGTTCTTCAGGTCATCTCGCACCTCCGTCGAGGTGGGGGAAGACCATGCTACCGTATTGGTCAGCCACATTTCAGGCGCTCAAAGCTCAGGTAAATTTTATCTCTTTGGTTCCACCAAAGGTGACCAATGGACCGTCTCAAAGATGATCATATAATGCACATTCACTATCTGTGGTTAGCAGACGACCATACATTCATTCATTTCACAGATCTCACCAAATTGGGTGTAGGGATTTATTTTGTGGGAGTGCACATGTGATCAATTAAATAAATAAATTGCCATTCTTGCCTACACTGGTATCCGGCTTCGGTGTATTACGTGAATTTGAGTTATTATTACCAAAAATATGTTGTTCTGACAAGAATAACGAAGAATGTTGTACCTATTTTCAATGTCGGGCGGTACTGTACTCTCTCAGTGTGACTGGAAGTATTTGTTTTCCATTTTGAGATATCAAATGACTCTACATTTGGTGACACATCCCTATAGCTTTTTGAATTTGATCTACAGGTGTCACCACACATTCTCTCACCCCTCCAGTTCTCTCCTTCGTTATAACAATGCAGCGCATCAGGTAATAATTTAAAAATGTATTTATTAAAAAAAATCGCGTTTTAGACGCATAATGAAATTTTAATCGTATATTTATCGCACTGTGAAACGTGAACATCCTCTCTGCAGTGATTTTACACTTTCATCTCGGAATGAAAATATGAATGTGGACTCAGAGAAGGTCAAATACATATTTGCGAGGCTTTATTTATCAGTTCGAAATTCCGTCTGTGTTTATTGAGTAATGCATGACAGTAAAACTTTATTAAGTCATGTACTTTAAGACCACTTTGATGTATCGTGGTCTGTTTTGTGGATTAATTCTCGTTCTGTGCCATCTGTAAACTACCACACAAAGGAAACTCCACATCCCCTATAGCACCAGTAACTAATATGCGGGCCCAGGGCACTCACGAATTTGCGAAACATGTCACGATCATAGCTGGAACGTTGTTGTCCTATATTCTTTGGAATATTTTCTCCTGGTGTAAAAGATAATACGGACTTTGTTACAGTGTTCATTGCAAATGGGTACCCGAACAGCATTATATATATATATATATATATATATATATATATATATATATATATATATATATATATTTTTTTTTTTTTTTGTTTCTAAGAGCAGCTTCACGCCTCGCTTGGTAACGATCTACATTTGATTCTCTCTCTAATATTTGTTAGCTGTGGTATGATCCCAGTTTGTGTTGCTCTGCTCTCTTTGAAACATAACAGAATGATATTTTGATGGAACGGAATGCAGCAAACCTAATTCCGTTGAGGCTGCGTGTAACAGTAGTGTGGTCTAAATAGACGAGGTTTCAATGTTTGCAACGATTTATTCTTATTTATACAAATGAACTATTAAAAAATTGTTAGTCTCGTACTGTTTCACCAAGGTTTCAGCAGTAATATCTGAAGAGCATTGCTTAAATGCTTTTAATTAAAATCGCAACGAAATTTTGCAGTGTTATGCAACGGAATGTCAACTGAGTTATTCTCGTGAACTAAGATTATCTGTAAGCTAACTTATTATGTAATGCGGTACTTGTTTTAATATAGGATTAACAAAGAGCCACGAAGGTAGATTCGCAATAAGCATTCGAGAATCCGTTGAGACTGCGTTGGTAATAAGACAGACAGAATCGTCATGGGCATTCACTGACTACTAAACATGAAATGGCGTTAATTAGCAACCATTTATACTCTTTTTGCTAATATAAAATATAAAAGCTCCCTGTTAATTCCTTATTACTTACGTAAATGTGTTTTCTTCGGCGGGTACTTGCACTTCTCAAAGGGGTGCATGGTCAGCATCTGGCCTTGGGACAGACGTGTCAGCTGATAATTCATTTGCAGAATAAAGAATCCTGCTTCGTCGAACTTTTGTTTCACTAACAAGGCGCATAGTAACATCAAGTATTGGATCAGATGCAGAAGTTAACAATTAACTCGAGCTATAAAGTACGAAATGCAAGAATACTAGAAAGCATATACTTGGAAAGACTGTATGGAGAACCTGTGACGTTCTCTACGGCGTCTGGTAATACTTAACTTGATACTGCAGCGAGTAGTTAATAGGAACTGCAAGGACTGACGACGTGAAAACTCGGTGTACCAAGACTGGATGTTTGCGTATTTCATCAATAAACGTCACACGGTTCCATCAGTCGCTAAGATTACCCTAAATTCAGATAGAACTAGTAAGTCTTCGAAAACGCAGTTGGATGAGGTCAATTAGGTGGAAGGGATTTAATTTTCTCATTTCGAAGATATATTGATGTTTCAATATGTCATATTTAACTCAATGCGTCAGGAATTGGTGTTCGTGCTTAGTTACCTAAAGTAGGATAGTGTGTGTTAAGACACTCGTTTCTGGAACTGTAACACTAATTATATTTTTCATTAGGTTAGCTGAATCATAAAATTTCGATATGGAAACAGTTCACATGGCTACTACTTAGAAAACTAGTCAATTTTAGCTTAATAAAGTAACCCTAAGAAAACAGTCTCATAATTTAATTAAATCGTTGACGGTTATTAGTAATGGAAAATAAACAATTTCTACGCACAAATTCTTGTTAATATGTTTTTCTGGAACGTCCATAAGACGTTATCGGGAACGCTGCGAGCAATACCTAGCACAGCTTCCTCGATAAGCACGTGGCAATTTTTTGCAGCAATATAGTACAACGGGGCGAGTGCTTAAACCATACGACGTTATAAACTCATCAATGAAAATTTCCCAATATCCGCAGATTGCCTGGATGCAGAATTATGGCAATTACGTTACAATGTGAAATAGCGTATGGTAAAATTAAAATTACTTTCAGCAATTAAATTGAAACAGCGAATCAGAGTCCAGTGTTTCAGAGGCCATTAAGATGAAATAGCCAACCAATATTCCGCCATATTCGAAACTACCCAAACGTTAAGAGTTCTGTGTAAAGCAATGCCACGTTCTAACTATCTGAATGATGACCAATATTCCGCCATATTCGAAACTACCCAAACGTTAAGAGTTTTGTGTAAATTAATGCCACGTTCAAACTATCTGAATGATATGTATTTTGCGCAAATTAGCGCAATCTTCAAAGTACGGGAACGATATGAACTTGCCATAAATTTGCTCCGTGTTCATAGCCAGTCAGTATCCTCTTGACGTGATGGTCTAAAGCTGACTGTGCCATGTGGAGGGGAGGAGGGCAGCAGGACGCCTCATCAACAGCTCTGTCAAGTCTAGACAGGTATCACTTCGCAGAAACCTGACACACATGTCGCGTAATGTCTACATGTGATTGACGCCATCGTGACCACCCCTTACTCCGAAAGCTATTACATCAGAGAATTCAGACAAGGCATGCTGGAGATGATACATTCTGTCTCTTATTAAAGTTCCGACAGGACATGATAGGTATAGATCACAAGAAAAACACTGAGATATGTGGAACATTATATAGTCATAATACATGTATAACTGTTGTTGTTGTTGTGGTCAGTCATGAGACTGGTTTGATGCAGCTCTCCATGCTACTCTATCCTGTGCAAGCTTCATCATCTCCCAGTACCTACTGCAACCTACATCCTTCTGAATCTGCATAGTGTATTCATCTCTTGGCCTCCCTCTTCGATTTTTACCCTCCACGCTGCCCTCCAATACTAAATAGGTGATCCCTCGATGTCTCAGAACATGTCCTACCAACCGATCCCTTCTTCTAGTCAAGTTGTGCCACAAACTCCTCCCCAATTCTATTCAATACCTCCTCATAAGTTATGTGATCTACCCATCTAATCTTCAGCATTCTTCTGTAGCACCACATTTCTAAAGCTTCTATTCTCTTCTTGTCCAAACTATTTATCGTCCATGTTTCACTTCCATACATGGCTACACTCCATACAAATACTTTTAGAATCGACTTCCTGACACTTAAACCTATACTCGATGTTTACAAATTTCTCTTCTTCAGAAACGCTTTCCTTGCCATTGTCAGGCTATATTTTATATCCTCTCTACTTCGACCATCATCAGTTATTTTGCACCCCAAATAGCAATACTCATTTACTACTTTGTCTCATTTCCTAATCTAATTCCCTCCAAGTGCAAAATGGCAAAGCAGGGATGACTAGAGGACAAACGTAAAGATGTAGGGACTTATCTCACTAGGGGTAATATAGATGCTGCCTACAGGAAAATTAAAGAGACCTTTGGAGGAAAGAGAACCACTTGTATGAATATCAAGAGCTCTGATGGAAACCCAGTTCTAAGCAAAGAAGGGAAAGCAGAAAGGTGGAAGGGGTATATAGAGGGTCTATACAAGGGCGATGTACTTGAGGACAATATTATGAAAATGGGAGAGGATGAAGATGAAATGGGATATATAATACTGCGTGAAGAGTTTGACAGCGCTCTGAAAGACGTGAGTCTAAACAAGGCCCCAGGAGTAGACAACATTCAATTAGAACTACTGACAGCCTTGGGAGAGCCAGTGAACCAGTCCTGACAAAACTCTACCATCTTGTGAGCAAGATGTATGAGACAGGCGAAATATCCTCAGATTTCAAGAAGAATATAGTAATTCCAATCCCAAAGAAAGCAGGTGTTGACAGATGTGAAAATTACCGAACTATCAGTTTAATAAGTCACGGCTTCAAAATACTTATGCGAACTCTTTACAGACGAATGGAAAAACTGGTAGAAGTCGACGTCGGGGAGGATCAGTTTGGATTCCGTAGAAATATTAGAACACGTGAGGCAATACTGACTCTACGACTTATCTTAGAATAAAGATTAAGGAAAGGCAAACCTACGTTTCTTGCATTTGTAGACTTGGAGAAAGCTTTTGGCAATGTTGACTGGAATACTCTCAAATTCTGAAGGTGGCAGGGGTAAAATACAGGCAGCGAAAGGCTATTTATAATTTGTATAGAAACCAGATGACAGTTATAAGAGTCAAAGAACATGAAAGGGAAGCAGTGGTCGGGAAGGGAGTGAGACGGGGTTGTAGCCTCTCCCACATGTTATTCAATCGGTATATTGAGCAAGCAGTAAAGGATATAAAAGAAAAATTCGGAGTAGGTATTAAAATCCATGGCTTAAGAAATGAAAACTTTGAGGGTCACCGATGACATGTATAACTAATAGATTACAATTATACTGTTCCGTAGGCATACGCGGCCAAATGTCAGTTGACATAGAAATCTTCTGAGTATCGTACCGCGTCGTAATGAAAGAAACTGAACAGCAGCAACCAACTTACCGGCCACAGTCAATCGGATTTCTGTAGTACAGATTTCCACATTACGTCACAATACGATAATCAGGAGACTTTTGTGTCAACAGGTTTCAAAGACATTTACATAACACGTCTAAAACATACAGGACACAATTTGTCTTTTCTCTTCTATTTATATATTAAATACGAAAACAAGTATCGAAATCAGTACGATTGCACCCTTTACGTAAATCCTCATCTTTGCTTATGACTAGAAAATTGTATGCAAGCTTGTTTACACATTCTCAGGAATGCATTAAGATCTTATCAGGGTTGTCGTGATCTCTCAATACATCCTCCAATTACGTTCGTTTTGTTTGAAAGGAATGACTGCATCACTATTGCCTCTAATTAAAACCTGTCTGTACTACAATGACCATCCTTAGGACAGTATGCATCCAGATGAGCTTGCTTATCACAAGAAATGTCATCATCAATAGAAACCAGAATCAGTAGCACTTCATTGGGTTCATGCTATTTGTTCGAAAATATGATATATGAATATTATACTAGTTTTCGAATGTCTTCCCGAAAATTTACGTGCATATTGATGAATAGATTTGTAATATACAGGGTGATACATATAGGTTTTTTTAAACCTGCACCAACTTCAAATGCGATATACAAGATATTCATATTCTCTCGCTCGCAATGTGCGAACTACACTCATGCTCATAAATTTAGGATAATTGCAGAACGTGGTGCCACACAACGTGGCACTAAACAAAACTGGCGCTAATAGCATAGGCACATAGGGAACACGTACGACACAGATCTGTAAGTCGACGGTATTGGTGATAAGTTGAGAAAACAGTCCCGAAATACATGTGCTACAAAACGCCACTGTTTTCTGTGCATATACCCCGACATCAATAAGGGATACGATCACCATGCACAAGTACACAGGCCGCACAACGGGTTGGCATACTCTGGATCAGGTGGTCGAGCAGCTGCTGGGGTATAGCCTCCCATTCTTGCACCAGAGCCTGTCGGAGCTCCTGAAATGTCGTAGGGATTTTAAGACGTGCAAAAATCGTCGACCGAGAGCATCCCAGACGTGCTCGATGGAGTTTAGGTCTGGAGAACAGGCAGCCCACTCCATTCTCCTGGTATCTTCTGTTTCAAGTTACTCCTCCACGATGGCAGCTCGGTGGGGCCGTGCGTTATCATCCATCAGGAGGAAGGTGTCCCACAGCACGCCTCAAAAGGTGGACATACTGGTGCAAAATGACGTCCCGATACACTTGACCTGTTACAGTTCCTCTGTCAAAGACATGCAGTAATCATAATCACACCTCACACCATCAAACCACGACCTCCATACAGGTCCCTTTCAAGGACTTAAAGGGGTTGTTATCTGGTTCCTGTTCACCCTAGATGAAAACCTGCCGAGAATCACTGTTCAGACTATACCTGGACTCGTCCGTGAACATAACCTTGTACCACTGTTCCAATGACCATGTACTGTGTTCTTGACGCCAGGCTTTACGGGCTCTCTTGTGACCAGGGGTCAGTGGAATGCATCTTGCAGGTCTCTTGGCGAATAAACCATGTCTGTTCAGTCGTCTGTAGACTTTGTGTTAGGAGACAACTGTTCCAGTGGCTGCGGTAAGGTCCCGAGCAAGGCTACCTGCAGTACTCTGTGGCCGTCTGCGGGCACTGATGGTGAGATATCGGTCTTCTTGTGTTGTTGTACACTGTGGACGTCCCGTACTGTAGCGCCTTGACATGTTTCCTGTCTGCTGGAATCGTTTCCATAATCTTCAGATCACACTTTGTGGCACACGGAGGGCCTGAGCTACGACCTGCTGTGTTTGACCAGCCTCCAGTCGCCCTAGTATTCTACCCCTCATAACGTCATCAGTATGTGTTCTTTGAGCCATTTTCAACACACAGTTACCATTAGCGCGTCTGAAAACGTCTGCACACTTACTCGCTTCACCGTACTCTGACATGCACCAACACACCTCTCCGTATGTGGACTGCTGCCAGCGCTACTGTGCGACAGCCGCAGGTAAATGCACCGCACGGTCATACCGCTAGGTGATTTAAACTAGCAAACCGCACACTAGAGTGTTGTTACACCATGTATCAGCATTATCCTTAATTTATGAGCATGAGTGTATTAGTTCTACAGGAAAAATGAGCAGGACTGTTTTGAAAGAAATTTAAAGTAGTTAAATTTCGTACTGGATACGTTTTCGCTATGGACCATAGGTTTCGAATTATTATTATAGCCTCGAAGGGTGCGCCGGGGCGGGGTCGGTCGTCTGCCTTCTCTCTATCAGTTCGCAAGTCCACCTACTTCGATACGCTTCTTTCCGACGTCCCTTCACTCTATAGTAACAGAAACGTGCTACGCAGTGTAAAGCAGCGTTGATGACACCACTACCTAACACCTACCAGTCTGCCGCTCGTGGTTTTGCGGTAGCGTTCTCGCTGCCCCCACAAGGGGTCCTGGGTTCGATTCCCGGCGGGGTCAGGGATTTTTCCTGATGACTGGTTGTTTTTGTGTCGTCTTCATCATCATTCATCCCAATTACGGTCGGAGGAAGGCAATGGTTAAACCACCTCCACTAGGATCTTGCCTAGTACATCGGTGCGAGTCTCCCGCATCGTCCCCTACGCTCCTCGGAGTATGGGGCCTCATCGTCATCATTACCTACCACACAGAGGCCGCGTAACTCGAGTTGAAAGTCAGTTCCTGAAAGTTCATTTCTAAAAAAATCTGGTATTCGAAGGATGCAGTCTACTTGCAGAAAGCATTTAGATTAGATTGAAGCTACTTTTTATTCCTATGGAAACACATTCAATGGCTATCAAGTCCGTATCCACTATGGTAATACTCTATCATTCAAAGTTCACTGTCTGTACAGCATAGTTTCTGATGTGTTGGTGAATGTGTCAACACCTTGTAGATAGAGGAGGCCGAAAATGCACGCTATCTAACGCAGACGGGCGTAAATTCTGGAACAGGATAAGTAGTGAATTCTAATAAGAAAAGTATGCAGCTCCTCTAATACTTAACTTTTATTTATCCTTGTTGTGAATACAGCATTCTTGATGAGACATTTCATACGATAACTATCAAACTATGTAAGGCTAATGGCGCCTTGCTAAGTCGTAGCCATTAACTTAGCTGAAGGCTATTCTGTCTCTCGGCAAATGAGAGCAAAGGCTTCGTCCGTATAGTCGTTAGCAACGTCGTCGTACAACTGGGGCGAGTTCTCGTACGTCTCTCGAGACCTGCAGTGTGGTGGCGCTCGGTCTGCGATCACACAGTGGCGACACGCGGGTCCGACATGTACTAATGGACCGCGGCCGATTTAAGCTACCACCTAGCAAGTGTGGTGTCTGGCAGTGACACCACAGTTTCACTCGAAAAGCAGCCAGAATTTTTACAAATCCGACCCGACTAACTTGCACGTTCTGCCACTCACAGACTCACAACTGTTCGCCACTTAAACATTCGGTCGTTTCAGTGCTCTTCTTCGAAAGAAGTGCTCGCCAAAATATTCATTATAGAGCACGAAACAGGCCACGCAGAAATGTTACTACGACCAGAAAGTTCACACGCTCATAACTTTCAAACTACTTAATTTAGAAACACCAAACATTCATTAAGATGTTCGTTAATCCAGTCGCTCCAGTCCCGAGGTATTTGAACAGCAATTAACTCATTATTTCTTCATTTTCCAGAGTATTTTTACGGACCTATCTAACCTTGTGTTTTCCGTAGGCCGGATAGCAAGCGGCTCTCTCGAACTATTCTACTCACTGCCCACTCGACTATATTCCCGTAGGAACAGCTTAGTTCTGATTAACTGTTGATCTGAACGACCAATCAGAATGTTCCTTCCAGATCATTCTCGCGGCAAAACTTGTCTTATCCAATCGATAATCTCATAGTAATTAACGTCATTAAAACTTCAATTTGACACCGGTGTGTCAGACCCATCATACTTGCTCCGGACACTGCGAGAGGGCTGTACAAGCAATGATCACACGCACGGCACAGCGGACACACCAGGACCCGCGGTGTTGGCCGTCGAATGGCGCTAGCTGCGCAGCATTTGTGCACCGCCGCCGTCAGTGTCAGCCAGTTTGCCGTGGCATACGGAGCTCCATCGCAGTCTTTAACACTGGTAGCATGCCGCGACAGCGTGGACGTGAACCGTATGTGCAGTTGACGGACTTTGAGCGAGGGCGTATAGTGGGCATGCGGGAGGCCGGGTGGACGTACCGCCGAATTGCTCAACACGTGGGGCGTGAGGTCTCCACAGTACATCGATGTTGTCGCCAGTGGTCGGCGGAAGGTGCACGTGCCCGTCGACCTGGGACCGGACCGCAGCGACGCACGGATGCACGCCAAGACCGTAGGATCCTACGCAGTGCCGTAGGGGACTGCACCGCCACTTCCCAGCAAATTAGGGACACTGTTGCTCCTGGGGTATCGGCGAGGACCATTCGCAACCGTCTCCATGAAGCTGGGCTACGGTCCCGCACACCGTTAGGCCGTCTTCCGCTCACGCCCCAACATCGTGCAGCCCGCCTCCAGTGGTGTCGCGACAGGCGTGAATGGAGGGACGAATGGAGACGTGTCGTCTTCAGCGATGAGAGTCGCTTCTGCCTTGGTGCCAATGATGGTCGTATGCGTGTTTGGCGCCGTGCAGGTGAGCGCCACAATCAGGACTGCATACGACCGAGGCACACAGGGCCAACACCCGGCATCATGGTGTGGGGAGCGATCTCCTACACTGGCCGTACACCACTGGTGATCGTCGAGGGGACACTGAATAGTGCACGGTACATCCAAACCGTCATCGAACCCATCGTTCTACCATTCCTAGACCGGCAAGGGAACTTGCTGTTCCAACAGGACAATGCACGTCCGCATCTATCCCGTGCCACCCAACGTGCTCTAGAAGGTGTAAGTCAACTACCCTGGCCAGCAAGATCTCCGGATCTGTACCCCATTGAGCATGTTCGGGACTGGATGAAGCGTCGTCTCACGCGGTCTGCACGTCCAGCACGAACGCTGGTCCAACTGAGGCGCCAGTTGGAAATGGCATGGCAAGCCGTTCCACAGGACTACATCCAGCATTTCTACGATCGTCTCCATGGGAGAATAGCAGCCTGCATTGCTGCGAAAGGTGGATATACACTGTACTAGTGCCGACATTGTGCATGCTCTGTTGCCTGTGTCTATGTGCCTGTGGTTCTGTCAGTGTGATCATGTGATGTATCTGACCCCAGGAATGTGTCAATAAAGTTTCCCCTTCCTGGGACAATGAATTCACGGTGTTCTTATTTCAATTTCCAGGAGTGTATATTGTTTAACTCAAAATAAGCGAAGTACGAATTATTGTCCAAATTGATAAATAAACTTATTCCACCTCTAACTTTCGTTCTAGATGCTTTTATACAAAAGCAAGCTCACACCGAGATACGGCATCTGAATCATGGATGCACCATAACTTTCCTACGGTCTATTCGTACAAGCTTTTATGAAAAATTGCATATTATGATTTAATGTATGTCCCACATACACTCTCTCAATCATAAATGATGATAAATGCAGCATATTTCTTGATAAATTTATATCCCTTTTTTTATCATTGCTTTCCAAAGAAAATTACTAAATGTAACACCTCAAACTTTTCAAATAAACCTTGGATTGCTACAGGTATTAAAGTGCCCTCATAAAGAAAAAGAAAACTGTATGAGACATCAAGAACTAGTAAAGATCCAGAAGTAGTTTTACACTATAAAAATTATTGTAACACACTGAGAAAAGTTGTAAGGAAATAAAGAAATACGTATGTTAGAGAAAAAGAAACTCCTTCAATAAAATCAAATCAATATGGAATGTTGTTAGAACAGAGACAGGAAAGTAACCACGGGGGTAAGTAGTATTACTGTTAAAGTGAATGAGACCATCTTAACCAACAGTACACAGGTAGCCAATGTACTTAACAATCTCTTCTTAAGTGTAGGAGAAAAAATTGGTGAGAATAGTTCAAAAGAAAAAGCCAAGCAGTACATGGAAGAGTCAGTTTTGAAAAAGTTTAGTCTGATTACGTTTCATCTAAGAACCTCTTGTGAAATAAGGAAAATTATTTAATCTTTAAAAAATAAATGTTCTGTTGGAGTAGATGACATCTCTAACAAGTTATTAAAACAATGTGGAGCTATTACAGCTGATGTTTTGAGTAACATATGTAATGCATCACTGACTCAGGGTAGATTTCCAGACAGGTTAAAATATGCATTGTCAGGCCCCTCTACAAAAAATGGGAACCACAGGTACCAATAATTACCGGCCAGTATCCTTGCTTACAGCATGTTCAAAAATCTTTGAGAAAGTAATGTACTCAAGAGTGGTTAGCCATCTAAACAGTAATGAGATACTTAGTAAATCACAGTTCAGATTTCAGAAATGCTGTTCCACTGAGACAGCAATATACAGTTTCACTGTCCACATAATAGAGTCTGTAAATAGTAAAATGTCACCAGTAGGAATATTCTGTGACTTATCGAAAGCATTTGATTGTGTGAACTATGACATTATGTTAGAAAAATTACAATTCTGTACTATAAATGGAACTGCATACGAGTGGTTTCAGTCGTATCTACAGAACAGAAAGCAAAAAGTCTCTTTATATGCTTCAAGTGATTCAATGGAGTTTGTCACTTCATCTAACTGGGCTGAAATTACTTTAAGTGTTCCACAAAGTTCGATAATGGGTCCCCTCCAATTCTTGATATATGTGAGTGACCTCCCTTCTTATGTGAAACAAGATGCTTAAGTGACACTGTTTGCTGATGATACAAGCATAATTATGAATCCAGTAAAAGAAAGTCCGATAGAAAGTGATAAATATAAGGTCTTTGGAAAAGTTATTAATTGGTTTTCTGCGAATGGGCTTGCTGTGAACTTTGAAAAAACACAGTACATCCAATTTTCTGCTGCAAAAAGTATAATTCCTTCAATAAACATAACACATCAAAAGAATCAGTAGCCAGGGTAGAGTATACTAAGTTTTTGGGTGTACATACAGACGAGAATCTTTATTGGAAAATTCATATTTTGGATCTTCTAAAGCGACTAGGTTGAGCAACTATTGCAATAAGAATAATCGCCAATTTTGTGGATGCAGAAATTTGTAAGCTAACGTACTTTGCATACTTCCACTCTCAGATGTCATACGAAACAATTTTCTGGGGCAACTCAATACTTCGACAAAAGGTATTCACTGCTCAAAAGAAAGTAGTTAGAATAAAGTGTGGGGTTCATAGTCGCACATCTTGTAGGCATCTGTTTAAAAGGTTAGGAATTCTTACAACTGCCTCACAGTACATTTACTCAGTAATGACTTTTTTTGTCAACAACATGAACCAGTTTAAAATCAACAGCGACATTCATGATTAGAATACCAGAAAAAAGAAAGACGTACACTATCCTTTACTTAACCTACCTTTGGCACAGAAAGAGGTAAAATATGCTGCTATAAAACTTTTTGATAAATTACAGATGAAGTAAAATGTCTGACAGACAGCAGTAATAGTTTCGAAAACAAATTATCATACCTCCTTGACAACTCCTTCTATACCATAGATGAATAATTGAATAAGAGTAAATAAATCTGGAGATATAGTATATGAATTTTGTACCATTTAAGGGATAGATAACAGAAATATTTACGAATAACACTATAATGTAAACAAAAGAGAAAAGAAAAAGAAAAAACTTGTTTCCTGTGCACATTTATTGTTCATTTGACACGTTCCACATCATAACGGTTTTCCGTGCTATTGATGAATGGAACAGGTAACTAACTAACTAACTAACTAACTTATCACGCACTCACACAACAAAACATAATCAAATTATAATTTAACCGATTTTTGTATTACGTAATGCACAGTGACTAAAGTGTTAAAAAGGAAAATTCTAATTAACTGATTTTCATGCACTGGTTACTTTGTAATGGCATCAAATGATAATGCAAGTCAACCTGTATTTGTTCCTAACTTGGTTTTAAAAAACAAGCATTGGTTTTAGGACCTTTAGGTCATTTTCTTTATCTCCGGAACTATAACAGATAAAAATCTGAAATTTTGATAAC
Source organism: Schistocerca nitens (assembly GCF_023898315.1). Classification (NCBI taxonomy): domain Eukaryota; kingdom Metazoa; phylum Arthropoda; class Insecta; order Orthoptera; family Acrididae; genus Schistocerca; species Schistocerca nitens. The sequence continues at coordinate 999,516,063 of NC_064614.1, read as the reverse complement.
ATCATTCCAATAACAACAAAAGGTTGTGTACCAAATTTGAACAAAATTGGATAATAACTAATTTGGACTATTTAGATTCGTAGACGGTATAAATCTTCGTATTGACTGACTGTTACGCTATGCAATACTCACGCAGGCAGCGTCGGCTGCGCTGTGAGTAAAGCGAAAAAAAAAAAAAAAAACAACAACATTGCCATCCTTCAGTCACCCTACCTAACGTCTGTGTGCCTTACTGCAACGAATGTTATCTCGTAATAAATTGTTACATTACAAGTGAACTACAACCACAAAATAACAAACGTGACGATCTATTTCAGGATACAACAATTAAATACGCTATATGGGGTCCTTCCAGTCCTTCTAGCTGCGGAAAAATGAATGTGATTATTAACATCATCCCTCATGAAAGTGGTCTCAAATCTCTCGTGAGAAGGATGTTGATAATAAAATTCGTTTCTCCGCAGGTGGAAGGACCAGATTTAATGCATCTAATTGTATCTTGAAATAGTTCGCTGTGTTTGCTATTTTGTGGTTGTAATCCACTTTCATCGGCAGCAGGGCTGTTGGGAAGTGAAAGTGCATGCTCCTTTAATAGCACCTCGAAACACACTGTAGCTTCAGTCTTTGAACATGGTCAGCTACAGCTTCTTTATGTACAGGAGGAAAGTCACATTACCCACCTTACCTTAGATCCAGTTCAGTTACACACTTTGATCTCAGCTTCAGCATGCTAAGAGGTATATATTTTTAGCACTTTGTCTGGCTGCTCCCCTTCGGCCTGTCCGGCTTGGGTGACCCTTCCGGTAGCTAAGCTACCGCCGGCATAGCTCTCCGGAACCGTTGTGTCCCACAACGTCCTATCTATCCCCATTTTCCTATCCTCATCCTGTACTAGCCTTGTCCTTTCTCGTAACGTCGATGGGCAAATACTCACGGCTCCTGTACCGATGAGGCAAGGCATCTGTGATATGCCTCGAGGGCGTATGTCAGGATACTCCTATTGTCAAGCGGTCATCCTCTGCCTCTCGGCAGTCGTATCGGCCTTGCGATCCACTGCTAACCGAGGTTGAAGACGAGAGAGTGGAACTGCACCTGCGCAGCTGCTTGTCCACTTAAATATATTCACGCGCAGATGACGCCAACAAAGTTTCATGGGCTACGAGCTTTTTTTTTTTAAAAAAAAAAGAAGAAAAGCGGCGATGGAGTACTGACGGTGAGGAATGAAGGCGGTCAGACGGTGATGGTCGTTCTGGAACTCGACAGGGACGGAAGGATTGGTTCGGCAGCTCGTCAGATGACAAAGCAGTCCTATTTAGGATCGCTATGCTTTCCCTAATCCAGGGAGGGGCCCAGAAAAGGTGGCCTAAACATAGCGCGTCTCAACTCAGTGCAAGTGGCAAACCGCGTTCACTTGTTCACTAAAATCTGCGGTCGAAAAAGTAATAAAGGAAATATTGGCATTAAACACTTTATGACTGGTACATGGAACGTACGTACTTTACTTGATAATGACCATAATCAATGTCCAGAGAGAAAGACAGCACTTATTGCTAGAAAGCTGTCTAGATAATACATCGACATCTCCGCGCTAAGTGAAACACATCTTAGTGACTCCAGAGAGCTGTGTGAACAGCTCGGAGGTTGCACCTACTACTCGAGTGGGAAACCGTCTACCGAAAGGGCGGAAAGGGCGGAAAGTGGCGTAGGCTTTGCCATATGCAATAAACTGGTGTGTTCATTGACGGAACTTCCAAAAGGCATCAGCGACAGAATCATAACGCTCAGACTTCAACTAACATGTAAGAAATGCATTTACCAGATCAGTGTCTACGCACCTAAACTGCCATCTTCCGATGAAGATAAGTACAAGTTCTACCAAGATCTCCGATACGTACTTCAGGGCATTCCTTCTGCGGATAAAGTCATGTTGCTCGGAGATTTCAATGCTCGGGTTGACAGGGACTTCAATGCCTGGAATGGAGTCATTGGTCGCCATGGAATTGGAAAAGGCAACTCAACTGGTCTTGATATTTTAACATTATGTGCTGAATTTGAACTCTGTTTGACAAATACATATTTTCGGATGCCCGATAAATATAAAGCCGGCCGAAGTGGCCGTGCGGTTCTGGGCGCTGCAGTCTGGAACCTAGCGACCGCTACGGTCGCAGGTTCGAATCCTGCCTCGGGCATGGATGTGTGTGATGTCCTTAGGTTAGTTAGGTTTAATTAGTTCTAAGTTCTAGGCGACTGATGACCTCAGAAGTTAAGTCGCATAGTGCTCAGGGCCATTTGATAAATATAAAACGACGTGGATGCACCCTAGATCTAAACACTGGCACTTTCTAGATTATGTGATCGTACAGAAAAAAGATCTAGGGGAAGTACTGATCACACGTGCTATGAGAGGCGTTCTGGGTTGGAAAGACCATCGACTTGTGTGGCCGAAACATAACTTTGAAGGCACCATGCCGAGCGTCACACAAAATACCATAAAAATTATCCTGCAAAATCTTGGTCCACGACCAGACTATGAGAGCAAAACTGGACGATGCATTCGGTTCTGATGGGCTTTTCATATCCCAGTCTGCCTCCGTAGATGAGCACTGGAATGTATATGCTACCAAACTGCGCAATGTGCCATAGAAGTTTGGGAAAACTTCAGAAAAAGAACCAAGATTGAACCAAGATTGATTTGACGATTCAGATGCAGAGGTCAAAAAGCTTGTTAATGACTTCAGAGCATCTCTTCGCAGTCCTGATCTTGACAAGCGTAAAGTAGCACATTACAACCTGAAAGTGAAAGGTGCGCCCTGAAAGACAAATGGTGGCTGAATAAAGCCAATGAAATCCAATCATACGCTGATACAAACCAAACAGGCAGATTCTTCGAATGCCTAAAAACTATCTTCGGCCCAAAGGCAAGGAAGATAGCACCCGTTTATGACAAAGATAAAACGTGTCGGCTGACGCAACAGCCAATTAAATGGTCCTTGCTTGGTGGGCTCAACATTTTGATGACGTTCTTAATCCCAACCATCAGAGGACTGATATTCCTTACATAGAATCACTTGAAGGCCTGCCAGTCGACGAACAACTTGCTGAAGCCCCTTCGTTCAGTGAATACATTTCAGCATTGGCTAAGCTGAAGAATAGCAAATCAACAAGATTAGACAACTTACCATCAGAACTTTATAAATATGGTGGACCAGACGTTACGAACCCACTGTTTGTTCTAATTTCAAAGATTTGGGAGTGCGAAATAATTCCACAAGATTGGAAAGATGCCTACATTTGCAAGATTTACAAAGGCAAAGGTGACATTACTGACTGCAGTTCTCACAGGGGGATCTCTCTTGTCTCAGCAGCAGGGAAAGTTCTGGCTCACATCCTCAACAACCGGCTAACGCACCTTGCAGAAAAATTGCTACCAGAGGCCCAGTGTGGCTTTCGCCCGAACAGAGGCACACTGGATGCCATACTTGTCGTCAAACAAATGCAAGAGAAAAACTTAGAGCAACATCAGCCTCTGTTCATGTGCCTTGGAGACGTGGAAAAAGCATTCGACCTAGTCCCACGGGAAGCTCTCTGGACTATACTACAGAAAACCGGCTGCTCTGACAAAATGATTAACTTGATTAGACAGTTTCATGACAACATGACGGCAAAAATCCGTCATGGAACGAGCTTTCAGACCAGTTTCCCGTGACATGTGGTGCAAAAGAAGGCTGTGTACTGGCTCCCACACCCTTCTCACTTTATTTCGCAGATGTTCTGAGAGACACGACCAAAGCCTGCAGTGGTCAAAAAGGGCTTGATTCTAGAACAGACAAAAGTGTCTTCAACATCTCTCGCCTCAGAACAAAAAGTCGCGTAAACAAAAATCTGTCTTAGAAATTCTTTATGCAGATGACATATGTATGATGGCTAGTTCTCTGGAATCTCTCCAAACATACATGAACCTTCTAATGACTCCTGCAGAAGATTGGTTTAGTCATAAGCATCACAAAGACGCAAGTCCATCAACAACCACTTAGGGGTTCCAATACCGACGAATGCACTATTAAACTGGACTATAAACATTTGGAAAACGTGTCATACTTTAAATATCTAAGTAGCCAGATTAGAAGCGACAAAAGCCTGACAACAGAAATTGCAGCTCGTGTAGCCAATGCAGTCTCAGTTTTCGGCAAACTGAATCACCGAGTATGGAAATCACATGATCTCAAATTAAAATTCCTTTCTACAAAGCAATAATATTACCAACTTTACTTTACGCCTCGGAAACCTGATGCTGTTGTAAAGCTGACATCAGGAGGCTAGACACCTTTCATCTTCGCTTTCTGAGATCAGTTCTCCGCATGAAATGAGAAGACCGTGTTCCAAACACTGAGATTTTGCGTCGCGTGAAACTGCCTGGCATTGATGCTCTCATAATGAAACACCAACTGAGATGGAGTGGACATATCATACGCATGGACGACAGTAGACTTCCCAAAGCGGTGTTCTACTCAGAGCTCTCGTGTGGAACACGATATAAAGACACCTGCGATGTAAAGACACCATCAAACGCCACCTCACAGCCTGTGGCATTCCGAGCAAACGTTGGGAGGAGCTTGCATTGCACCGATCAGAGTGGCGCACAACTGCACACAAGAGTGTGGAACAATTCTAGCATGGCAGCACTGTGTCTCTTAAATTTGGAAATTTGATGAGTTGCATTCACCATCGTATTACGAAAATGGGGGAAGAAGACGGGGAAATTGACATAATTCTACAGGATGTTCCACGTTTGCCTTGAGCAGCGGAATCTCTTCTCCTCACTGTGTACTATCACGTTGTTGTTAAAAGTAAAACACAAAACTGCCTGCAAATCAAGACCTCCCAACAAGAAATGTGCTTACATAGCATAGTCAGACCTACCGGTGTCTACCAAGGCACCGTCATATTTCGCTTACTTAACTCCAGTCCACTGGCGGAAAGTATGAGCTGCATAACGAAACATCAAGCATTATTTTGTCAGGCATCAGTCATTCAAATAATCCTCATCCATAGCATAAGTAGTATGACTGTTGATCATGATAATTAATGGTGGGCCGTATAAAACTACGTAGACGTGACTGAAAGTCATAGTAACGCTGCGCCACCATTAAAATCACAACGGTGAAAATGGGTTTAAAGTAACTTGTTGGTCGCTAAATAATAGACACAGGATGTTTCTGAGCTCATTTGTTATTCATTACGAGTTTTGGGCTCTGTCCATGTTCAGATCTTCAGATGACATGGTGACAACTTGGTAAAAGATTTTTTACGATCTAGCCAATTTACACAACGTTTTCGGTTGATTCTAACCAGCGATATAGTACTCTCATATGACAACCAAGGGCGCTGTTGTTCCTGGCATATGTGGGCTCCCTATATCCTGTCTTAAATTCTCTATTCGTCTGACCAAGATAGAAACTATCACAGGACCCACATGTTATTTTACAAACACTTCTGTTATTGTATTTCTCTGTACACACAGGGGCGTCAGAAGGACGTGATGACTATGGATATGATGGGGTGTGACGACTTTCCCATCGTGTGACATGTCCACGATGGCGTTGGGACGAGTTGCAGTGCAGTTTGGTGCCGAAGTGTCGTCACATGAACTTTTCACCTTTGGCCTTCTTTGCGCACGTGTAACCGCCTTGCCATTCGAAGAGTCGCCGAGCCGGAGAACGACGTCGCAGGGCGCCACGCTAGTGCACTTGAGGAAGGTTGTAGACAGCTTTGTACCAAATTTGAAACTTATGTAGTGTGTTGGGAGACGACTTCGGGGTTTCGAAAAAGTAATCGTTTAATTCTGTTGAGTAGTGTAGGGCACGTATAGAATTTTAAATATCTCGCTTGTGACATATGTTTTTTATAATGACAAGGACACTCAGCAAAAAGTGAGCAAATTTGAAGCTACAAGTGGAACAATTAAAGGAATCTTTAAAAATAAAGTCTGGAAAGAAACGATGATGAAATTTTATGTAGCAATGGCATTACCCATATTGCTTAATGCCGGTGAGGTCTGGGTGCCGACTCAAAAGCTACAATAAAATATTATCGACATATATGCGGTTTTTAAGGAGTGTTAAATGCTGTAGGAGCAGATATAGACTCAGATCACAATATAGTAGTGATGAAGAGTAGGCTGAAGTTCAAGACATTAGTCAGGAAGAATCAATACGCAAAGAAGTGGGATACGGAAGTACTAAGGAATGACGAGATACGTTTGAAGTTCTCTAACGCTATAGATACAGCAATAAGGAATAGCGCAGTAGGCAGTACAGTTGAAGAGGAATGGACATCTCTAAAAAGGGCCTCACAGAAGTTGGGAAGGAAAACATAGGTACAAAGAAGGTAGCTGCGAAGAAACCATGGGTAACACAAGAAATACTTCAGTTGATTGGGAAAATCAGGAATACAGAAATACAAGTCGCTGAGGAATGAAATAAATAGGAAGTGCAGGGAAGCTAAGACGAAATGGCTGCAGGAAAAATGTGAAGACATCGAAAAAGATATGATTGTCGGAAGGACAGACTCAGCATACAGGAAAGTCAAAACAACCTTTGGTGACACTAAAAGCAACGGAGGTAGCATTAAGAGTGCAGCGGGAATTCCACTGTTAAATGCAGAGGAGAGAGCAGATAGGTGGAAAGAATACATTGGAAGCCTCTATAAGGGTGAAGATTTGTCTGATGTGATAGAAGAAGAAACAGGAGTCGATTTAGAAGAGATAGGGGATCCAGTATTAGCATCTGAATTTAAAAGAGCTTTGGAGGACTTACGGTCAGATAAGGCAGAAGGGATAGACAACATTCCATCACAATTTCGAAAATCATTGGGGGAAGTGGCAGCAAAATGACTATTCACGTTGGTGTGTAGAATATATGAGTCTGGCGACATACCATCTGACTTTAGGAAAAGCATCATCCACACAATTCCTAAGACGGCAAGAACTGACAAGTGCGAGAATTATCGCACAATCAGCTTAACAGCTCATGCATCGAAGCTGCTTACAAGAATAAAATATAGAACAATGGAAAAGAAAATTGAGAATGCGCTTGGTGACGATCAGTTTGGCTTTAGGAAAAGCAAAGGGGCGAGAGAGGCAATTCTGACGTTACGGCTAATAATGGAAGCAAGGCTAAAGAAAAATCAAGACACTTTCATAGGATTTGTCGACCTGGAAAAAGCGTTCGACAATATAAAATGGTGCAAGCTGTTCGAGATTCTGAAAAAAGTAGGGGTAAGCTATAGGGAGAGACGGGTCATATACAATATGTACAACAACCAAGAGGGAATAATAAGAGTGGACGATCAAGAACGAAGTGCTCGTATTAAGAAGGGTGTAAGACAAGGTTGTAGCCATTCGCCCCTACTCTACAATCTGTACGTCGAGGAAGCAATGGTGGAAATAAAAGAAAGGTTCCGGATTGGAATTAAAATACAAGGTGAAAGGATATCAATGATGCGATTCGCTGATGAGATTGATATCCTGAGTGAAAGTGAAGAAGAATTAAATGATCTGCTGAACGGAATGAACAGTCTAATGAGTACACAGTATGGCTCAAATGGCTTTGAACTCTATGGGACTTAACATCTTAGGTCATCGGTCCCCTAGAACTTAGAACTAGTTAAATCTAACTAACCTAAGGACATCACACACATCCATGTCCGAGGCAGGATTCGAACCTGCGACCGTAGCAGTCGCACGGTTCCGGACTGCGCGCCTAGAACCGCGAGACCACCGCGGCCGGCGTACACAGTATGGTTTGAGAGTAAATCGGAGAAAGACGAAGGTAATGAGAAGTAGTAGAAATGAGAACGGCGAGAAACTTAACATCAGGATTGATGGCCACGAAGTCAATGAAGTTAAGGAATTCTGCAGTAAAATAACCAATGACGGACGGAGCAAGGAGGAGATCAAAAGCAGACTCGCTATGACAAAAAAGGCATTTCTGGGCAACAGAAGTCTACTAATATCAAATACCGGCCTTAATTTGAGGAAGAAATTTCTGAGGATGTACGTCTGGAGAACCGCATTGTATGGTAGTGAAACATAGACTGTGGGAAAACCGGAACAGAAGAGAATCGAAGCATTTGAGATGTGGTGCTAGAGACGAATGTTGAAAATTAGGTGGACTGATAAGGTAAGGATTGAGGAGGTTCTATGCAGAATCGGAGAGGAAAGAAATATGTGGAAAACACTGATAAGGAGAAGGGACAGGATGATAGGACATCTGCTAAGACATGAGGGAATGACTTCCATGGTACTAGAGGGAGCTGTAGAGGGCTAAAACTGTAGAGGAAGACAGAGATTTGAATACGTCAAGCAAATAATTGCGGACGTAGGTTGCAAGTGCTACTCTGAGATGAAGAGGTTAGCACAGGAAAGGAATTCGTGGCGGGCCGCATCAAACCAGTCAGTAGAAAAAAAAAAAAAAAAAAAAAAAAAGGACGATGGGTAGGATACAAAATGAAGATACTAAGAAAGACTTATGTGTAGAATCAGTTCATAACAAAATATTAAGTAATAGAATTGGACCGACCACTTGGAATGAAAAATACCAGACTTGCCAAGGAAGCGTAGGATTGCACGCCAAGGCTAAAAAGAGGTCGAGGACGACCCTAGAACACGACGGAGATATCCGTGAACGGCGAAGAACGCCTAACCCACGAAGTAAGGAAAATGAAGAGACCACGGGTTTTGTTGTTCGTCCGCGTCATTGCGACGAGTGGTGTCGATAAGCCTAGCTAATATTTCAGCGAACCCACCTGCTCATTACCTTTAGGCAACGATGTATACTGTTGGCGGAACAGCACAGTAGGGCTTCTCATAATTGCCGAGGCAAACGAGTCTGTGCGTTTCGCAAGTAAAGGTCTTTAGCTTTGTACTACAATGACAGTGTACTCTGTTAATATGCGGCAGAAATAGGTCATCCAAAGGCGGGAGGTAGTGACTTCTTATTTCTCCTGCTGTGTCGTTATTTGAGGACTTTGAGATTTTCGGCACCACAAGTTCTGGCTCTATACAAGTAATGTGCCGAAGCTGTATTTTGTATAGCTGTTAAAGAAATTACCAGTTTGCTCAATGGTAACAGGTACGTTTACGATGGGAGGAAGCATAGCAAATGTTTTGCATTTAAAGGATAGCTCCAATCTTCTATCTTACAAATCTGAACAATATTTTCACCCAACGCTCTTTCTACCTGTTTTGAGATGCGGAAATAAATGCACATCGAATGTAACGTCGATTATACCCTTTATGAAGAAAGGTGATTGGACTCGTAAACACTTGGGATCTGACACTTTTCGAAACCAGTGTAAGAGTGTACTCAATACTCCGTTGCGCTGAAATGGATCATGACGAGCTGTTGCTAAAAGTACAGGCTACAGAGAATGAGCTTCACATTAACATACGAAAAATTATTGCTCTTTATTTTCTCCACATTCATGATGAACTGTGAAATATTGCATAAGCAATATGATGGGGGCAATAAGGAGATGATACCATCCATGAACTTCCATGCGGAAAAGGTAATAATAAACTTATTTTCTGTTTGAGAAGGTTGGATGTAGTAGATCATGAAAGTGTCCTCACTGCCAGAGCGTCGTATTAATTGAGGTGCTGGTTATCAACAAAAAACGGACAGACCATAGTTTTTTCCGGCTCTGTATCATTGCTAAGGCACTTGTGTAGAATAGTGCTTCACGCCATAACGGAAACTCCAAGTTCTTGAAGCGATGTTTAAATTTATCCGAATTGAGAATATGATGCGACTCTTCTGAAGAACCGATTACTTTACAATTTGACCTGCACCTGTGTAGCTGTAATCAGAAAATGTACTCCTAATTGATCGTTAGAATGATTATGTTCCCTTGCGACGGCGTTGTTTCCAAGATGGTTTCTTGAAGATCACAATATTGAAAGTGCTTTTCACCGTTTGAGATGTCAGTAGCTCGTGGCCTAGTGGCTAGCGTTGCTGCCTCTGGATCACGGGGACCCCGGTTCGATTCCCGGCCACGTTTGGGATTTTCTCTGCCCGGGGACTGGGTGTTTGTGTTGTCCTCATCATTTCATCATCATCATCATCATCATCATTTGTGACAGTGACTAGATTCGATTGTGAAAAAAGAAATGGGCTGTGTAAAAATTGGGACTTTGTACGGGCGCTGACGGCCGCGCAGTTTAGCGCCCCACAAACCCATCACCATCACCGTCCTTATACGTACGTGCCTTTATGATTTCTGACAACAATGCAGTGTGTTTGTGAGACTCTCTGCCAGTGTGGAATATCATATATAGGTCAAACCTCACACATTCGTTAAACATTGACGCAACACGGACTGTCACTATACACCGTATCACAAATAGAAAATGTTAACAGTTGCCGAGCGCTTTCTTAGTAACCTGTGGCTGCTCTTCGGACATAGTTTCTCAATACTAGTACTGTCTGAGTGATGGTTTGACTGTGTGGCGATTTCTGCACAATGAGTGAGACAGTGTACTTGAAAGCATACATACTAAAAGTACTATTTTCAACACAAGAACATAAAAAAACTCCTCTAGATTAATTTTGTTAGATTTTCCGATTGCAGTAAAACAAAGAGACTAATGCAGGGCAAGAGGGGCCGAACAACACACCTGCAAACCGGACACAGTATAAAAAATGTAGATATTTGCAATAGATGATGAGAGTAAATACTCAAAACGTGTCATGCTTACCAAGAAAAAAATTGAAATTTGTGCAGTATTTTATTATTTACGTTATATTTATTTTTGCTAATTTCTTCTGCAATTCCTGCAACTACTAACTTTATATGTGAGTCCAGTATTTAAATATTGTCGCTTTCCCAGAGCGAATATCCCCAACAGCATGCGGATGTTCCTCCTACACAGTATATCCACATACTGTTAACCTTTATTTGGCAAGCGGTAGCAGAATAAACCTGCTCACCGTGAGAAAACTCTCTCAGTAAACACGTGAAACGTCCTCGAATTTCTCATGTATATGTTCCTGAACCTGTACTTCTCCCTGTGTATCCACGATATATTGCCTGTACGTGCTGCGCAGGACAGATAGGGTAAATTTAGATATGCGATTTTAAATCAATTTCCAGATATTTCGTATCTTTTCACTTTTCCAGCCGTCAGACTTTTAATTTGTTTGATACTCTTGCTGCGTCCCTGTACGTGTTTGTTTTACACCTATCTCTGCATACCTGTTATGCCTACATGGCCATTTCTTCAAATTTCCTCTGTAGTCTGTTTTACCCACTCTACTTTTTGTGTTTCCAATTGCACCAATTTCAGATGCTGACCGTTACAGTGGCTGTGTTGAAAGGTGGCTACACTGAGCCACAGCGCCAGAGATCGCGCTAGAGAGTATTGTTCCGCCACCTCCACTGGCAGTGATTATTGAGAACTCGTAGTGGGCAGTGCTTTGGGAGAACTCGTGGTAGTCAGTGCTGAGATGTCGTAGTGAGGAGTGTTTGTTGAGATGAGCTAGTAGGCAGGGCTTGCTGAGATGTGATACTGAAATGTTCTTGTTGAGATGTGATAGTAGCGCGTCGGTGTGGAGAGATTGTAATGTCTAGAGTGCTTTTCATCAATATAAATTAAGGTAACAAACTACTTTTCTTTTCTTTCTCATTATTTCAATGTCCTGAATAATGCGTCATTACAGGTTCAGTCAACAAAGCATCTGGCTTGTGTTCTTGTATTAGAGTGTAATTCTGGTTTTCTTGAGTAATTATGGTGTTTCTATTTTCTTTAATTAATTCAGTATAAATGATATTTAAAATTTCTTGTGTTGTTGAAGAAGAACCGTGCCGGATGCGTACGTTGAGTCATACTTCCACACACAGAACAGTTACACTTGTGCTTTGGTTTCGTAGGTTTTATAGTTGCTGGGGACTTAATTAATTAATTGTGTTAATGAAAATTTCCATTTCATTCTTTGTTGTTGTTCTATGCAGTCAGATTGCGTAATAAGACTAGTCAGGGCCAACCGTTTACGAGACTTCGTAATCGGACAAACAGCTACAAAAAATTAAAATTATTTGCATTATATTATAATTAAGCCCCCATGCACGTGGCGACCGCTGTTTCGGATCGTCCCTTGGAATTCTTCTGATTGTAAAAATAGTAGACAGTAGTATTGTTGTAGTAATTTGTAGTTTAGCAATTGTAGTCTATTTTGCATGTGTAGATTTGGTAATTGTCATTCTTCAAATGGTATTTTTTTTGCAAAATTTCATTTCTGTTGTCTTGTCTACGGGTTTGACAATTAGTGCAATTATTTCAATTGTTCGATTAATCGTGTTTGAGGGAAACATTTCGTGTGAATGGTATTGTTGGAGATAAAGTGTCATTGTGTGTAATTTCATATAGTGACGAGTTTTGTATGTTTTGTAAATGATTACGCGGTCGATGAAAAAGGCAAAAATGGTGGACAGTGAGAATGACGAAATTGTTGACATGGCGAACTCGCCAACACAGGACAACAGTATGATGAATAATGGAGTGGAAAACAATTTAATAAGTCGGGAAAATAGTCCGGAACCATTTCAAAATTTTTCTCAATCAGGAAATTCACAGAATACGAGATTAACGATAGAAGAGTCTGAAATAGTATCGAACACAGATAGCTTTACAGCTATGACGAAGGAAACTGGTTTTGCGGGAAATGTTAGGGGCGAAACGAGTTTCGAATCAGTTACTATGGAGCAGTTGATGAGTGCTATATTAAAAATGGAAACACGGTTTGGATCTGAATTAAAAACACAGAAGGGAACAATGGAATCACTGTGATCACAAATAGGAACAATTAAAACAGAGATGGGAACTTTGCGATCTGAATTAAAAACTGATATGGGAACAATGGAAACACGGTTTGGATCTGAATTAAAAACACAGATGGGAACAATGGAAACACGGTTAGACTCACGAATAGGGACATGTTTCAAAAACATGAAAGATGAATTAAAGAATGAAATCAGAGAAGAAGTACAACCGATTTTGAATGCTCACAATAATAGATTAATTGCAGTAGAGATTAGACAAAGGGAACAGGATAGAGAACAGGAGGAAAGAGATCGCGTGATAGTACAAAAATTTTCAGAGTTAAATTTACAACGTGCACATGATAAGGAAGAAATATTTGAGAGAATCGAGGAATCCGTACCAAATGACAGAATAAATAATCTAACACAACAATATGAACAGTTAACTACCAAATGTGTCAATACTGAAAACCGAGTCGCGACACTTACGGAAGACGTAAGTAAACAGAAAGAAAAAATAGGTGACTTATCGGAAAGAGTTGAGGAGATTTCAGATAAATTGACAAGTCTTAGTTTAAATGGGGATAGAGATTCAGATGATACAGCTCCATTACCATTTGCAGAAACCGAAGAGTACCAGAACATAAGTAAGCATGTTGAAAATCAGGGAAAATTTAATGAACGCGTTAAAAGGGAAGTTGAGGCATTACGAAAGCAAGTCAAACAAATTGAAGGCGAAATCGTAGGAAAGGACAGCAAAAGAAATTTGGAATCACAGTTAGCGGAGGGGTTTGAAGAAAATAATTTGTTTCATTTACGGGATGCAACAAGGGAGCGCCAGGCGCGCGAACTTGACAATAATCAACATTGGGACTGGGACAGACGCGGTAGGTCTTTGTCGCCACGAGGCGAAAACTTTGACTATAAACACTTTTTGACTGTTCGGAAATTTAAGATCTTCCGCAATTCTAAGAATGACATACATCCACGTGCATCGGGGCTTAATTATAATATAATGCAAATAATTTTAATTTTTTGTTGCTGTTTGTCCGATTACGAAGTCTCGTAAACGGTTGGCCCTGACTAGTATTATTACGCAATCTGACTGCATAGAACAACAACAAAGAATGAAATGGAAATTTTCATTAACACAATTAATTAATTAAGTCCCCAGCAACTATAAAACCTACGAAACCAAAGCACAAGTGTAACTGTTCTGTGTGTGGAAGTATGACTCAACGTACGCATCCGGCACGGTTCTTCTTCAACAACACAAGAAATTTTAAATATCATTTATACTGAATTAATTAAAGAAAATAGAAATACCATAATTACTCAAGAAAACCAGAATTACACTCTAATACAAGAACACAAGCCAGATGCTTTGTTGACTGAACCTGTAATGACGCATTATTCAGGACATTGAAATAATGAGAAAGAAAAGAAAAGTAGTTTGTTACCTTAATTTATATTGATGAAAAGCACTCTAGACATTACAATCTCTCCACACCGACGCGCTACTATCACATCTCAACAAGAACATTTCAGTATCACATCTCAGCAAGCCCTGCCTACTAGCTCATCTCAACAAACACTCCTCACTACGACATCTCAGCACTGACTACCACGAGTTCTCCCAAAGCACTGCCCACTACGACTTCTCAATAATAACTGCCAGTGGAGGCGGCGGAACAATACTCTCTAGCGCGATCTCTGGCGCTGTGGCTCAGTGTAGCCACCTTTCAGTGTGTCACAGGTCATACAATGGATTAGCATTCGGCAGGACTGGAGTTCTAATCCCTCTCCGACCGCCCATGTTTAAGTCTGATGTGATTCCCTAAATAGATTAAGTCCCATGTCGGGCCGATTTCTCTGAAAAGAACACGGTCCATTTTCTTCCACAATGTGAACTTAAGTTCCATCTCTGACGAGCTCCTCGTCAACGATACATGGAATACTAATCCTCTTTCCTACTTTTTGCGTCCGTTATCTTCTTGTCTTTCTTTCAACAAACCACGTTTAACTTTGTTGAGGTGCTAAATACACTTTTGAAACTTCTTTCTCCATTACGTATAGTAATTGATGCAAGTGGAGCACTTTCGTTGGAGGAAGTTTCCTTAGCCTGTTCGAATCTTTACACGCTTTAACTCTCCAAGTTAATCACGGTCCCTAGACGGAATTCTTATACTATTTTTTGCCCAGTTACGATGTTAAGCGTATCACGCTAGACCTTTATAGTGCTCTTCTTTCATTTTCGTCACTAACCGACAAATTCGTAACACCAGCTGCAATCATAAGACACCCCATAACTGATACGACGTCTTAGGAAGCGTGATCTCAGTTGTTATAATAAATGATGGAACACCGCATGGATCACAGTTTGTTCATTAACGACTACCGGTTCCTACCTTCCCTACAGATCATGTTTAGGTTATCCATAACACTAGTGATAAACTGCACTTTACGATGTCAGACATGCATATGAAATGCATATCAGATCTAAACCAGTAATCGTTAATAAAAATAATTGTGATCTACACGGTGGTTGCTCGTTTATTATAAAAGACATCGTTCAAAAAATGGTTCAAATGGCTCTGAGCACTATGGGACTTAACATCTGAGGTCATCAGTCCCCTAAAACTTAGAACTACTTAAACCTAACTAACCTAAAGACATCACACACATCCATGCCAGAGGCAGGATTCGAACCTGCGACCGTAGCGGTTGCGCGGTTCCACGCTGAAGCGCCTAAAACCGCTCGGCCACACCGGCCGGCAAAGACATCGTTGTTTAAGCCGATTGAGCTCTGTGAAGGCAATCCCTGGTTCTGAGCCTATGGTGCCCTATGTGCCAAAGCTGAAGAGATTCGGTGGAGCAGCATGCTAGCTTGTCTTCTGTTGGCGTCCAAGTGGAAAGATTAGATTTACGATTAAGGATAACAGTTCGGGAAGTGGCTGAAATGTGACAAAAAACGGGCGCACCATGTGCTGCAACGAATGATGGCTGCATATTGTAGTTTAATCCAACTCTGGCAGTGTTACTACTTGCAACGCGACGTTTATCATTATTTGTCCTGGGACTCGTATACAGTGCAGTTGGCTGCAGGTGTATTAGACCACACAATTTAATTTGAGTTTTATGAGTTGTTCAACTAGCCACGTTTTCAGATACTAGGTTATGAGTTAATCTCTCAATGTGGCACATGCTTTGATACCCTGCACAAGCACTGGTCTGGAACAAAGCGCTTGCAGATGGGCGTCAGGGCATGGTAATTGTAGTTCTCCACGGATTGTAATGATTCCCCAACTGTTAGCGGATTTCGTGACTGTGTGCTTTCGTGCAGTAGCGCTGAGACGATTTTATCGCTCACAAAAGACACTGCGATTATCTATGTAATTTATGCGAACAAGGATTCGCAACTGATTTAAGCGAACAAGGATTCGCAACTTTTTTTGCTCTTCCTGGTCAGCCATTGTCTGTACGGTCAAAAAAATTTATTGTTTGGTCAATGTTATGTAGAGATTTTGTTATTTGTGCTCACCTTCCATATTAATTCCTATTTAATATTATTGCGTTTGTTATTACAACTAATCAATTTGATAATTAAAAGTAGCTTAATTTATCTTCTGATGTCTGTTAGTGAATGATCGCGTATTAACGGCACCGAACTTGGCGGTCGCGGAAGAAGCAGGGGGCAAATGTCGCGAGAGCGTGTATTTAATATGATCAGGGCAATAATCTGAGTGATTAACTTTGCGAAGAGAACCTTTTGTGTAAACTAACAGAAAAAGAAACAATCCAAGCTTCATTTCACGCAGTAGTAAGTGAAATACCAACCACAGTTACTGTTGACACGGACGCGGATACAAATCGTATGGCTTTAGAATTCTATAATAAGATTTGTGAACTTCAGACACCACATATGTTGCCGGTACAGAATTGCAAGATCATTGGTGCGTTTGGAAATAAGTCAAAGGGAGTACGTACGTATTAGTTTAGGCAGGTCATGTAGCTATAGAGACCACATTCCTGGTTTGTGAAGGTTTATCTTACTAGAAAGAGATGCAGTAATTGACCTTTCTTGTGGCAAATGTGTATTACAAGTGAATGGGAATGGGATACTCCTACCATTCATTAAAAGCAAGCCGGTTCACAGTAAGTTATGCCAAGGAGTCCGAATCAAATATATAAAACCAGAGGTAATTTTATGTGACAATCAGTTTCCTATGTTTCCAGGTCAAACACAGCCCAGTCAACAGCAATCTGAGGTACAGTCTTGCAGACAAGAAATACTAAGCTAAGTTTATGAATCAGTTTATTTAAACAATGTGCAACAAAACGAATTGATTGACCTTTTAAACATACATATATATCTGTTTTGATGAAAAGCCCGATATAATTTAAGGACATGCGTATACAATGCAAGTAAAGCCACACGAAACATTTTGCCACTCTACCTATTCCGTCCCGTGGGCCAACAAGGAAACTGTATCAAATGGAAACTGTCGCATGTTAGAATGAGGTATTATAGAACGATCCATGTTACGATACATTAGTCCACTACTTGCAGTTACTAAACCAAGTAAACATTTCCTAGAGTGGATCTACCTATGTGAATATTACGAGAATTTGTATGTAAGACATTTCACAGTGTACATAGTAGTCTTAAGACAATTTTATTTTCTTCAGGTGCATAAGTAGATATTAAGTAAACCATCTGCTGAACAACAAACTTTCACATTCGTAGTACACGTTAAGGAATAATCTGTCAAGTAAAGTCATTTTATTAATATTATGAAGAGAAAAGTAACAAGAAACTTATTTTGATTTAATTGTAGTAACAGTTTCGTGGATGCGATTGTTCCATTTCTTTGCCATGCAGTTCTAAGTAAAGAGAGTGAGGCAGAAGCCATACATATGATACCAAGTTTTTCTTTCAGTTGATTTTAAGTTTTGTGCGGATGCAATGATTTATAGTATAAAATTATTTTCTGTTTATGCCTGGCATGTAGTTTGCAATCATAAACAGCAAGCTACTGTGGGTCGTGTTTTTAAAGTGAAGTGATAAAGCTATTAATGTTAGTAGTGAAATGGCAACATTGTGCCATAAGCAGATTCGTATTCTGCACACTGCCTCGCGACTAATTTCAACGGTACACACCAGTTTGTGTGAGGTAAAAACCGCCAGTGATTTTCTTAGCTCCAGTAGTAATGACTAAACTCGCATTACATAGTGAAAAAACACTGTAAAGCTAGGCTTCACTACCGCAAACAGCCACACAACGAAATTAATGTCGCGAAGAATTGTAAGAGAAAAAAGCTAGAAAGCAATAGAACATAAACACTATGTAAATCATACAGTTAGTACCTACAACAGAGTACATAAGCTGTGGGATTTTTCTTTGAGCACATTTGTAACTAACAGCACTATCAGTGGTGAAGTAGTGCACGTAAATCTGCATTTCATGGCTCTTTATACAAGAGCAAAGAGAAAAATGTGGCGTTATAGACGTGATAACACAATTTCGCCTGGTGAAATAAATACAAACACTTTGCACTGATTTCTAATACGGACGGCACTCTTTGTGGCAAGTGATCTTAATTTGTCTACTCATCCAGACTACAGCATTGAAGTGTTGTGATGATCCGCTGAAGTGGAACACAGTGAAGTGTTGTTACTTGAAACTCAGATAGTGTGTATCGCGCGTAAACTGTGGAACCAACTGTAGCGCTGGAACTTTATGAATGTGACGTCACGTGTGACTAATACACGCCGACGCGAAGCTAAGCGCTTAAGAAACGAAAACTTTGATAAGCACTATGCAAACTCGTGTAATATATTGTATTCTGAGGACACTAATGAATGCAGCTAACATGATCGTGTTTTTTCGGAAACGGTGTTGATGTCAACAAAACCCATACATTAGAGCTTTTGTACCACAACGCAAACATGTGTACTATGTAATCCACAGCTATCAGCAAACAAACTGATGTAAATTAGTGTTGCAAGTAATTACAACTACATACTAATCAAAATTCTTTTTAGGGAATGTGTATTAAAAATTGTGTTGCTGGCCCCAATCTACGAATGTTTCATGTAATCCCTGTATCCTGAACTGACTGGATCCCGTCGAGCACAATCGGTCCAGAACTCCGCAGTGTTCTTGCTCCATCGCAGATCGTCGTGGGTCAGACGTATGCAGATTTGTCAACATCGCGAGCACGCCGCCGTGACAGCTCTACACCATAGCAACGGCGATTGCTGCAGCACCATTGATTTTGCCTACAATGCGTCGCCTTAACAATCGTCGCGCAAGAACGGATGATGTTCAACTGAGTGATTATTGTAAACTATTTCAAAAACCACACGTATTTATGTAACGAAAACCCATACAATGATTCCTAATGTTTAATATTAGCATTTCAAAACTCAAACTAAAATCAAAAGGACAAATAACTGTTAAAAATGTAAATTACTACCTTGATGTTTTTTTCCCAACGATGTAATTTGTTCATTCTGATTAATGTACTAAATGATATGAGTTTGTCAATGTGTAATGTTTTTAAAATTTTACGAGAAAACATAGCATGTGAAATAGGAACTGTATGCCGATGCCTTCCCTGTCGTTTCGCCAGGTCCCAGCAAGGTCACACCCGAATGGGAAGGCAAATTACATTCCTGGCAAAGGTAAAACAGGATACAGCTCAAACGAATGAAATGATGAAAAAAGGACAATCTAAACACTAAAAGTTAATGAAGCGTTGTAATTTTTTAAAAATTTTTACAAAGACTTGACAAACTTTAAAAATTTTGGGGGCTGTATTATGTTTCCCCAAGTGTTAGCGGATTTCGTGACTGTGTGCTTTTGTGCAGTAGCGCTGAGATGATTTTATCGCTCATAAAAGACACTGCGATTGTCTATGTAATTCAAACGAACAAGTATTCGCAACTTCTTTGTTGTTTTTTCTCTCTTTCTGGGTAGCCATTGTCTGGTACGGTCAAAAAATTATTGGTCAGTATTATGTAGAGATTTTACTACTTGTGCTCATTTTGCCTAATAATATCTATTTAATTTCATTGTGTTTGCTATTACGACTAATCATACCTTTTTTCCTCAGCTTCTTTCATGAATTTGATAGTTAAATGTTGCTTACCTTCTGTGGGGATGTCTGTTACTGAATGATAGCGTATTAACGGCACCAATCAGTGTAATACGTTTGGTTTGTTTTCAGAATAGAACCTGCATCTGAAGTTTCACTTTCCACAAAACGAAGTCCGACAACTTTTAGGCGTAAATCACGTCGCCAACAGACAATCTCGGTAGAGGAGCCTAGCTAAAAAAATATGAATCATATGTTGATAATTATATTCCAATTTCAATATTTAAAAAATATTTTTACATGGTTTTACAAGTAAGTAATTCTTCTTCATTTAATTGAAGATTCAATTAGCAAAAGATAATTTTAATTTGATTCAGACTTCCATTTGAGTTCAAACATTTTAAAAGCCAGAATAAGATAAAATTAAGTAATAGTAAAAAAAGCCACCATTAGAGGATGACCTCATTTTGGATCAAGGTCACGGTAAGGTAATTTGTTTGCTTTGTGTCCAGTAGCTTCGACGTGTTAAAAACTTTTCTGATTGGTGTTGCATACATCATGTTGTGCTGCAGCTAGCATATGCATATATCAGCCGTTAGATCGCGGTTTGTCACTGTACGCCGTATGTGAGTTATGGGCTATGCTTGCCAGTAACCTTAAAGGTTACTGGCGTTAATGATTGTCATCGGTACTGAATGTAAAAAACTCAAAACCATTTTATTTTTATTTATCATTGCCTCAAATTCTCAAAACCATTTTATTTTTATTTATCATTGCCTCAAATTCTACATCAACTATAGTGACAATTGAATCAATAAATCTTCCTTATATTCGGCAAAAAAGTCTATGTCATTATTGATGTTTAGCTTTTGCATCTATATCCTTTATATTTTTGCTCTTGTTTTAAATATTATTTTCTTCATTTTATACCTTCTTTCACTCAGACCATAAGTTTCAGTTGTGTGATAGATTGCTACCATGTCTTATCTTATACTTAATATGAAATTTCGTTTCTTGATCTTGTAATAAAGTAGCTATAGACATTGAAACTTCCCCTTAGAAAAATTATACAAGACTGTGCTTATCCTGACACACAATATTTTTAGTGCAACGCAATCTGACTTTCAAAAATCCCTACAAAAGAATGGCCCTGACTATAACATTAACCTATACCTTTCACAAATCACTTACCTCACAAAAATCTTCGTTACTCGAACTACTGCAATGCAGCGAGCGCCACTACTCCCAGCTAAATAAAAGATTCAAACTACAGAAGGCACTAACTACTGATAGGCATAGTTAGCAAATGAAAGATTTTGATGGAGAACAAACAATGTATTTACCTTAATAGTCATCAAAAGTCATAATATATATAGGAGTTCATAACATCCATTCTTACAAATATCGCAACTCCGCCATTTCTCTCCCCACATCCACCACTGCTGGCGGCTCACCTCCAACTGCGCAACGCTACGCGCTGTTAACATCCAGCTGCCGCTGCCCAACACTACAATGGCAGACAACAATGCAAACTAGCCACAGACTGCACACAGCACAGCCAGTGATTTTCATACAGAGCGCTACGTAACGTTGCCAATAAGAAAACATAAACAGCCTACTTACATAGCCCCCATGCTCCCCACAAAAAAATTTTACAAATTGTTTTGGGCACTGGCCAATACAGATTTGAAAAAAATTTTCATAATTACAGCAAGAAAGATATCAAATGCACACACTTCTTGATACAATGTTGGTCAAAAGCTAAAATTTTCTCACAGTCCATAAAGACAGTCCTGATCATTCATCACAGTAACATTGCAGTGTTTTTCTCAAAGTCTGAGCAGTAAAAGAAAATGCACATGGAAGTAGTGGATTTCCATGCAATCTTGAAGAAGTAGTGTTGTCCTTCCAACGGAAAGACAGTGCTGACTCTTGACATGCAGACAGGTATTGGTCCACAACAGAGCAAACCCACAGCAGAGTCAGTCGAAATTTTGAAGAGTATTGGTAGGTAGGTCATCACAGAGCAGACCCACTGTAGTCCTGGTAGAGATTACGGTATTGGTGGGCCACCAGAGGCGCAGACCCACTGCGGTCCTTGTAGAAATAAAGGTATTGGTGGGTCACCAAAGGTGCAGACCCACTGTAGTCCTTGTAGAGACGGCCAGCAGCCATCTGTTGCAAATGTGCAGGTGCACAATCACCATCGAAGAGTCTTGTGGACAATATAGCAAGTCCATAAACCACCACTTGTGCACTCACAAAGTTTTTTAATTGTCCTTAGAACCAGCAATGCTGTTATCCAGTCCCTTGCTGAATTATTAACACACGTGCAAACACTAACAGTCCCTACTTCTCACATATTGTCCATATATTATGACCAACGGAAACGTGTGCAGTGAAATGGAACTTACAAGGTACTTAATTTGACGACCTGGTGTCAATTACAATTTTATAACATAAGAATACAATTACAAAGGTACAAAATACATCATTAAAGAACATAACAATGCAGAGAACATTTGTAGTACAGGCTTTACAAAAGAATCGAAATAACATATGCGTCAGTGTTACAGGAATTATGACATGAGTACATACATAAAAGATCAGAATAACTTTCGAAACATCAACTTCACACATGAGCATTAAAACAAAACAGAATAAATAATGTCTAAACATCTTTACAAAGAAAATAACATAGTATTTGAAAAATTCTACAACATATCTCTTATCTGATAAACACATAAAGACAGGAAAAACACAAATACACAAGAGTGCAAAAACACATACCAGAATAACACAGGAGGAAAGGACAGGGTTTGTTTTCAGTGTAACATTTGGTGCTGCAGTCCAACCCAAAACCTCATTCCATAGATCTTTCGTCTTATTTCAACATTTGTTTCCACCAAAAAAATCCTATCCAAGCATGCTTTCTGTATTTATATGTTCACATATTTCTTACCTCATTATTTATTTCCAAGAAAATCCTACCTAAACCTGTTGTCCCTAAACCCTACTTTTTTAGTTCATATTCTCCTTCAAAATACTTTTTTTTGGCCAAACCATTTTCTTACAGCTTCTCAATGCATTTCTTCCAATTCAACACAACTCGTTCTCTCATATAGCCTACCCCATCTTAAGCTAACTTAAATCTACTGAGTTCAGATGCTAAACTAAGGAACGAGGCAATGCAGCAGTACAAAACAATTAACACAAACAGCAATGACAAAATATTCAAATTGGCCAAGCAAGCAGCAATATTACAACTAATATTACGCAATGAGCAGCAAACAAGAAAAATATATCAATAGTAAAACTGGCTTAACAGAGTAATGTAAAGTGAAATTTAGTAGTACTATGCCCGGCAAACAGCATAAGCAAATGCAATAAATTATATCTAAACATGACAGAGCTCAAGCAGAAAAATATTACAGTAAAGACAACAATGCAGATAAGGGAAATGTCTATTCACATCTTAATATCTATGTCATTAAAGTGGTGCACCACAACTTATTCTACAAAATAAATTACCAAGTACTTGAAAAGAAAATTATGAATGCAGTTCCTGTGAAGGTAAATGTCTTTTTGTGCTCCCTCATTTTTTTGAAAAAATTATTATTTACTTGATCTGTAGACAGAAAATATTTATATTAGTACATCTATAAAATTTTATTTTAACCAATGCTGCAGTGCAGCTAGAAACTAGATATTAAACAAAATGAGTAAATAAATACATAAAGCACGCCATATGGCATTTCTCTCAATTAGCAAGACAATAGCCGTGAAATGTTTCTCATCGTTTCATTAGGCATTTTAGTAAATATCATAAATTAAGAGCTCCACAGCATAATCATATGTTTTCAAGTTCGACCGTGTCGTTTTTTGCGATGCTTTCTACAAAGGAATGTCAATAGCGAGGATAATGGCCTCTTTCTTTTTTCACCTGTGCCTCTGAAAGGCACTCACTAATGGCTTCTTTCCAGGCGACTGTCGCCCATCTGGGTGCCCACGATGCATTACGTGCAGGTGGTCACTTAAGTTTCTTACGGAAATATTTATGACAGCAGTTTCCGCTACAGTGACAGTCTCATATAAAGATATTTCACAGGTCAAGAATTTGCGTTACAAGTGTGTAGAAACAAAATCCTATTGATATAACAGAGTCCAAAAAATTTTCGTCGGCGTTGTAATACATTCACGCATTTACATACATTTCATAACTCTTAAAGTACGATTCTTGGTTTCCAACAACCTGATTCACAAACCAGAGTCCCTAACAACTACTCATTATTCCTTACCTTATTCGTCGACACTTCTTCAATATTTCA
Organism: Schistocerca nitens; assembly: GCF_023898315.1. NCBI lineage: Eukaryota > Metazoa > Arthropoda > Insecta > Orthoptera > Acrididae > Schistocerca > Schistocerca nitens. The sequence continues at coordinate 999,491,818 of NC_064614.1, read as the reverse complement.
TCATAACAGATACGTAGCATACTCAAGTAACTCATATAGCATCAGCTTATTGTTCATAAACATACCTCACCAGTATAATACACATCGTCGTCATAAATATAACATCATAACACCTCAGTCAAATCTCAAAACCGTCATACCTTTCTGCAATAATTAAAAAACCTAAAAAAAAATTCTCTGCTCATTTCAATAGTGCCATCTACCTCAAACGTACTTTAAAAATCGTGATCCCATACCAAATATATCATTCAAAGCTCTCATAGTATCACAATGGTTCTGAAAAAAAAATTCGAACAGTTTACAAAGTACAGACAAAATACAATTTCATAAGTGTGAAGTTATCCAACTGTGTAATTACGCAAACATCTGTTACTGATGTAGTAAAAAAGTTTGTCTCTCTCAGTTAAATGATCAGATAGCTGTGTAATTAAGTGTTACAGAAATATGGTACCGATGTGTAAAGTTGTATAAGCAAATACCATATTAGCTAGGGCTCCTTGTGCTTGCCAAACACATGGTACACAAAGTAGGCGTGTACCCCCCTGAGGATTAATGTAATTATACCCTCAGGTGTTACAGATTACAGCAGTGAAATGAAATGTATCACGGAAAACCTTTGTATCATTGTACTTCAAATATCTTTAAAAATAAATGATTTAAGTGCAAAATTAATCACTCAAATACGTGTCCTGAGCGCTAAATGTGCATCTTGTTGCAACATAATCTCTGTGGAAGTGTCGTAGTTATCGTCCTCCGAAAGCTAAGTTCTGCAGAAGTCAATGTACTTACCTCATGATAAACAAAAGTGAAATGCTTTGCGTATAGATATCTTAGTTATTACGCCTATTGCCGTGATGAAGAAAGTACTGTGCTGTAACGTATAGTTGTGCTACGGAAAAGGGTGTCTCATTGTAGCTATACCACAAAAGTTACTACTAAAACATGTTTTACTTTCCAGAATAATTCAGAAAAAACTGTGCAGATATAAAACAGATACACCGCAAAAGCAACATTGTAAATTGTCACTCATTAGTAGCGTCGTGATAAAATCGTGTAGCTGTCACAGAAACCAAATACTAAGTCATCTTTAATCTCACACTAACTACTTTAAATAAGGAATGTCTTTTCAAGGAAACCAAAATGTTGCATTAAAATCTCATTAGCAGTATATGTTCTAAGTATGTAAGCCTTATAGTCGTTACGTAATCGAGCAACTAACAAGCAAGAATGTACACACACAATAACACTGTGTCATCTGTTCACAATAACAATGCATTCGTAATTTCTGTTTAAAAATGTTCCCTAGGTTCTAGACTGCATATTTAACTTCAAACATTGTTGCATGTTAACAGTTTCTTAAGTCTGACAAAGCATACTAGAAATGTGAAGTGAAAAGTTTTATGGCAAAGACAAAGTTAAAAAGCAGATTATCTTTCAATAAACGGTTTTATATGTGAAATGTGGGGCAATCCTTTACCCTTTCTAGTACGCAGAGTTTCAACTACAAAGTAATTATCATGTTGTATACGTCGGTAAAGAATGCTGGAATTTTTCTCGAGATTAGCGTCTATGTTATTTTTGTCTGAGCCAGCCGGCGCACGCGGCTGCCTGTGGTGCGAGTCATTGTCTGTCTCTTTGTTGGCGCGCGCCGTTATTGGGATTAGGAGACCGAACTTCTACAAATTCACCTTGACGAGAAGGCCCTGCCCTGTTTGAAGCTCGCCAGTTCTGATGGAATTCAGGTCTGTCGTTTTGTCGGTAGATTCCATAGTTTCTTTCTTGTCGGTCACGTGGTGGAGAATTTCTCCCTGAATCGTAACTGCGCGCTGGACCGTTGTGGCTAAAGTTATTCTGTCTCCCTTGATAATAATTGTTTTTGTTCCCAAATTGTCTGTTTCTCTGATAGTCTCTGTCATAGTCACTACCGCGGAGAGGTGATCTTTCCCTGTAATTATTACTACTCTGCCAACGGTTGTCATACGGGTGGTGTCTGTTTTGGTCACGATATGTGTTGTGAGAATAGCCTTGTCGTGTACAGTTATTATATCTTTCATCGCGGAATTGTGACAGATGTGACCTGTAATTGTTGTGCTCCTGTTTTCGCGTTCCGCGATTGTCAGTGTCAATATCCAGTTCTTGTAACAGTCCCTGAAAAGCTTCAATGTCGTCTTTGCAACGTCCTGCTAAAATAATATGTCGTAAATGTTCAGGCAATTTGATTAAGCAAATGCGGATGAGTTCTGAGGGGCTGTATGGGTTTGAAAGATACTGATTCTTATGCAACATGTTTTCAAAATATTTGACAAGAGTGGAAAATTCAGATTGTTCAAAGTGTTTCATCATGATGATGCTATGTTTTACTCGGTCTTGTGTAGCTTGAGACCAATATGCTGAGAGGAAGGCATGGTAAAATTCTCCTTCACTGTGACAATCGTGAATGACCGATCGCATACTTACAGCTGGTTCATTCTCTAAATAGCCACGCATAAATTCTAATCTGTGTTCTAACGACCAGTTGGGAGGAAAACAATGAGAGTATTGATGGAGCCATGCTTGTGGATGAATGTCGTTGCCAGAATTCTTAAATGTTTTGAATTTACGTGTAGTAATGAACAGCTTATAGTCAAAGTCATCATGTCGGCGAGTCGCATATCGGTCATTGTTACGTCGTTTCGGCGGTTCCATTTCAAAATTCGGTGCACCTTGCCAATTTCTTTCATAATTTCCGAAATGCGCTGTGTTATTATTTTGTGGCTGTTCCGTATTTCTATGTCCCTCTTCCCGTATTGGGGCGTGAGTGTCCTCTGAAATACGTAATTCTTGTATTACTTGTGCCAACTGATCTTGCACTTCCTGGATTTCTCATTTGTACTCTGTATTGATTTGATTTTGATTTTGTTTGAATTTTCTAATTTCTTCATACTCTTCAGTGTCAGTGAAGGCTACAGGTGTTGTGTCATTCAGATCATCATCTACCTTTGTAGATAAGTTCGTGAACTGATCTGAAAGTTCGGCTACTTTATCCGATAGTGAAATTATTTCATCTGTATGTTTTTCTGAACCAAGTTTCAGAGAGTCCATTTGTGTTGAAATCGTATCTACTGTGTCCTTTAAGTTTTCCTGAGTTTTTGCAAGTTGCGTAACCGTATCGGTAGATGCAACTGAGTCAATTTTAGCTTGCAAGGTCTCATGATTTTCATGAACAATAATTTGCAGTTCTTTTATGGCTGCTTCGTGATTCTGTAATGCATTTTCATGCCGCGAAAATATAGGTTGAAAATGCTCACAAATTTGTGTTTTACGTCATTACAGGCTTTTTGACATTTCGATTCAATGTTATGTAACTCAGTAGTTAAATCTTCACGTGTTTGTTCAAGAGTTTGTTCCAATGGGTCTAACTTTTGAAGCTGTTGCTGTGTTCGTCTCTGGTGTTGTTCCATTGTGTCTAACTTTTGAAGATTTTGTTCCATTGTGTCTAACTGTTGCTGTGTTTGTCTCTGATTTTGTTTCATTTGTTGCATTAATTGCAATAATAATGTATTAGTGTCTGGAATCTGTTCCTCTATGCTTTTCGGCAGTGCATTTGCACGGGCAACATTTACATTTTGACGAGCAGAAAATGTGTCTTGACTTATTTGAGAAAACGGTGGGGACCCAAAACCTGAGTCTACAGTATTTGCAATATTGTGTTCTGCCATTTCGGATTCCTGAGGCGAGCTGTTGCAGACCGATCGATCGATAATGCTTCCCTGTTCACTAATTGTTCCACTGTCTACGCCATTATTTGCCACCCGCTACATTTCCCTATGCACAATTACCAAATTACCACTTTGAATGTCTGTTAATTCATTACACAGTGGTGCTGATAAGCTACGCTCGTCGTCACTATCATTTCTGAGTTTACTTTGTAGCTTAGTGTTACGTTTTTCACACGCCATTATTGTCACAATATTTCACACGATAACACAGAAAAACACAATTTGAAGAGCAAAAATAAGAGAACACATTAACATAGCACTGAAAATAATATCTACACTCCTGGAAATGGAAAAAAGAACACAATGACACCGGTGTGTCAGACCCACCATACTTACTCCGGACACTGCGAGAGGGCTGTACAAGCAATGATCACACGCACGGCACAGCGGACACACCAGGAACCGCGGTGTTGGCCATCGAATGGCGCTAGCTGCGCAGCATTTGTGCACCGCCGCCGTCAGTGCCAGCCAGTTTGCCGTGGCATACGGAGCTCCATCGCAGTCTTTAACACTGGTAGCATGCCGCGACAGCGTGGACGTGAACCGTATGTGCAGTTGACGGACTTTGAGCGAGGGCGTATAGTGGGCATGCGGGAGGCCGGGTGGACGTACCGCCGAATTGCTCAACACGTGGGGCGTGAGGTCTCCACAGTACATCGATGTTGTCGCCAGTGGTCGGCGGAAGGTGCACGTGTCCGTCGACCTGGGACCGGACCGCAGCGACGCACGGATGCACGCCAAGACCGTAGGATCCTACGCAGTGCCGTAGGGGACCGCACCGCCACTTCCCAGCAAATTAGGGACACTGTTGCTCCTGGGGTATCGGCGAGGACCATTCGCAACCGTCTCCATGAAGCTGGGCTACGGTCCCGCACACCGTTAGGCCGTCTTCCGCTCACGCCCCAACATCGTGCAGCCCGCCTCCAGTGGTGTCGCGACAGGCGTGAATGGAGGGACGAATGGAGACGTGTCGTCTTCAGCGATGAGAGTCGCTTCTGCCTTGGTGCCAATGATGGTCGTATGCGTGTTTGGCGCCGTGCAGGTGAGCGCCACAATCAGGACTGCATACGGCCGAGGCACACAGGGCCAAGACCCGGCATCATGGTGTGGGGAGCGATCTCCTACACTGGCCGTACACCACTGGTGATCGTCGAGGGGACACTGAATAGTGCACGGTACATCCAAACCGTCATCGAACCCATCGTTCTACCATTCCTAGACCGGCAAGGGAACTTGCTATTCCAACAGGACAATGCACGTCCGCATGTATCCCGTGCCACCCAACGTGCTCTAGAAGGTGTAAGTCAACTACCCTGGCCAGCAAGATCTCCGGATCTGTCCCCCATTGAGCATGTTTGGGACTGGATGAAGCGTCGTCTCACGCGGTCTGCACGTCCAGCACGAACGCTGGTCCAACTGAGGCGCTAGGTGGAAATGGCATGGCAAGCCGTTCCACAGGACTACATCCAGCATCTCTACGATCATCTCCATGGGAGAATAGCAGCCTGCATTGCTGCGAAAGGTGGATATACACTGTACTAGTGCCGACATTGTGCATGCTCTGTTGCCTGTGTCTATGTGCCTGTGGTTCTGTCAGTGTGATCATGTGATGTATCTGACCCCAGGAATGTGTCAATAAAGTTTCCCCTTCCTGGGACAATGAATTCACGGTGTTCTTATTTCAATTTCCAGGAGTGTAGTTAATTGCAAGTGCAACTGCGAAATACTTGGTGCAAATCTACATGCATGCCACAACTGTGTACAACAATGAAAAACTACAACTACAAAGGAAATTCTCTCTATGATTACGCGCTAGCAATAAACAATAGCTACACTAATTACAAAATGGTTCAAATGGCTCTGAGCACTATGGGACTCAACTGCTGAGGTTATTAGTCCCCTAGAACTTAGAACTAGTTAAACCTAACTAACCTAAGGACATCACAAACATCCATGCCCGAGGCAGGATTCGAACCTGCGACCGTAGCGGTCTTGCGGTTCCAGACTGCAGCGCCTTTAACCGCACGGCCACTTCGGCCGGCACTAATTACACAAACTACAAGAAAAAATCAGAAGATTCCAGTGAGGTATCCTCGGCTAAGGGTCGACATATGAAACCTCCCCTTAGAAAAATTATACAAGACTGTGCTTATCCTGACACACAATATTTTTAGCGCAACGCAATCTGACTTTCAAAAATCCCTACAAAAGAATGGCTCTGACTATAACATTAACCTATACCTTTCACAAATCACTTACCTCACAAAAATCTTCGTTACTCGAACTACTGCAATACAGCGAGCGCCACTACTGCCAGCTAAATAAAAGATTCAAACTACGGAAGGCACTAACTACTGATAGGCATAGTTAGCAAATGAAAGATTTTGATAGAGAACAAACAATGTATTTACCTTAATAGTCATCAAAAGTCATAATATATATAGGAGTTCATAACATCCATTCTTACAAATATCGAAACTCCGCCATTTCTCTCCCCACATCCACCACTGCTGGCGGCTCACCTCCAACTGCGCAACGCTACGCGCTGTTAACATCCAGACAACAATGCAAACTAGCCACAGACTGCACACAGCACAGCCAGTGATTTTCATACAGAGCGCTACGTAACGTTGCCATTAAGAAAACATAAACAGCCAACTTACAACATAAATAATATTTCTATATATATGGTTATTAAGTAGACCAGAAATGGCGTCGTATGATTGATCATTAATTTGTGCGCTACATTACTTAGTCATGATATTTTATTACTTTTAATGTAAATTTATTTAACATACCGAGACAAATCAACAAAATTGTAAATATAAGAATTTTTAAATGTTGAACATATAGCACCTGTAAGAAAAACTGTGTAAGTAATTGTTTGAGAGGAATGACTTTTTTATTTATAATCAAACAATAATATTGCGATACAAACGGTTAGACGTCTCCAGAGGTCTGGACGAGAATCTGCGATGAAACAGCACTTACATACATTGGTCTGAAAACAATTTCTAGACACTCCCATTAAACCTACAACTATTGATGAAGTGTGTACTAAACACAATTTTGCATGGAAGGATCACACTGACGACTTCAGCTCAATCACATTCACGATGCCTTATCAATATTTTAGGACCTAACGTTAGGAGAACCTCATACTGGCTAGACAAGTCCGAATCGTTTCCGTAAATTAAAACTGAATAACGCACGAAATATTTTGGTTTAAGCATGTTAAACGGGCTGTCTGTTCGTGCAGAATGACCATCCTCTTCTACTGTGATGAATTCGAAAATTTGATTGCTTGCGTTTCTGAATTGAAATTATAACAATTCTAACAGTGTTCAAAATAGTTTAAAAATGATTCTCTTCTGTATTACTCTGAAGCAGCTTGCTACAACTTCCTTGTTACAGTTAATCTGCGCTGTCGTGTCTGAACCTGAGAGAGAGAGAGAGAGAGAGAGAGAGAGAGAGAGAGAGAGAAAGAGAGATTGTTTTCCTCTTAATTGTAACATATATTTCGCTGATGCAGCTGTGTTGTGTGAAATACGGCGTTATGTTGACAGTGATCTGTGCACTGAAATTGTGGGCGTGTGTCTATTACTGTCGCATGTTGCTGCCAATTGATTTGCTTGAAATTTAAACTAGATAAAGTGGAAATTTTTTAGATGTAATTTTTTTTCTTTAAAGGGGTTCAGCTGCATAAAAGTAAGTAAACAGCAGTCGACGTCGCTTCTGTTGCCTACAGTTGAATTAAACGTCTACGCGATACCCAGTGGTGACATTAACGAGATAGTATGCCCCAGTTTTATTATGCGGTAACAAGAACTGGTAACCCTTCCGAAGCAAGATTTAAGCATTTCCAAGGTTTGCTAGTTGTTACTTAGCAGTGCAAGAGCGGAAAGTGATCACGAAAAGCGATCACGGGAAGTACTTTCATGAGAAGCAGCTATAGTTTAATGTTAACGTCGTTAATTTTGCTAGCAAATGAGATCGAAAAGGTGTGACGCTCAGAAGTTGGAAGCAAATTTTGGCAAGCAAACTTCACGTAGTAGTGCGTAAATTACCAAAGGAGGGTGGCCGAGAAGTTCTAGGCCCTACAGTCCGGAACCGCGCGACCGCTACGGTCGCAGGTTCGAATACTGCCTCGGGCATGGATGTGTGTGATGTCCTTAGGTTAGTTAGGTTTATCTAGTTCTAAGTTCTAGGGGACTGATGACCTCAGAAGTTGAGTCCTATAGTGCTCAGAGCCATTTGAACCATTTTGAACCAAAGGAGGGACGTGCTGACGAGTGCAACAAAATTCAAGTATATTCACTAAAACAGAACAAGTAAAATGCAAACGATAAATATTTGATTAATTGTACAGATTATTGTGTCACTAGACATCAGTTTCAGCGATGTTATGAACAATATTAAAAAAAGCCCTCTTAGCAAAAACTTCACAGGTTTTATCGCCCAGAACAGGACTTATAGGTTAGCAAAGAACGCGTGCGCGACTTATTGACAGAACACTTCGACACGCAAGAGGTCCACTAAAGAGAACGTCTGTACTACGCTTGGTGGGGCGGCGGGTAATAATCAAATGGTCGTTACTTCGTGATGAAAAGATTCTGAAATTGTCTGTGCACGCTTTCCATCTACCTTCGCCGTTCAAAAGAGCCTAAAAACTGTTTTTACGTTAACTTATAAAGTGATGGAGAACATTCTGACCAAAATTTCCAGTCTGAAAGTTAACATTATGCTTTGTTATCACTGAAAGGAAATGTAGCTATTTCCTATTTGCTGAGAAGGATGTGGACTACGACTATAAATAAAATTTCTGAGTTTTAGCTGATTTTCAGAATGAGATTTTCACTTTGCAGCGGAGTGTGCGCTGATATGAAACTTCCTGGCAGATTAAAACTGTGTGCCCGGCCGAGACTCGAACTCGGGACCTTACCCTTTCGCGGGCAAGTGCTGATTGACATATTCTGAAAAATTTCAGAAGTACAAAGTACAAGTCTCAGTACTGTAATTAATATTCCTATCGGAAACAGCACTATTAATAGTTCAGAGATGACCTCTTCGGCAAGTTCGAAGTAAAATGGTCTAGCGCCCTGTCTTCCAGTCGTCAAAGTTAATTGTTCGCCTTAAGAAATGGAAAATAATTTCGCCTCTTGCCACGCAGTTTTGACAACATTACGGGGGATACACAAAAAGTTACTTCTGTGAAATCTGAGCTATCCAGGACTGTGTACAATTCTTGCGATTACACTTCCTACTTTTTCCAAAAACGCATGAAGTCATACGAGGAACAACGCATGCGAGCGCTTGACTGACATAGACAGTTTGCGAAGTGTGACCTACCACTGCCTCTCTTGCTGTATTTACACTGTATATGAACGCAGTGGACCGTCGACCGGAACAACTGCTTTCAACCGCACTAGGCTCAGGTAGGAGTATCTAAGTGGCCCCTTTCTCACACACGTATTAATTAATGGTTTTGTCGTTTAAAAACTTGCTATCTTCTTGTTTTTTATATAATAGAGTTAACCCAGAGGTTGAAAATACCGCTACAGTTGTAAAGTTCTTTTATTATCACACGACCGGTTTCGGGCTCTTATACGCCCATCTTCAGGTGTCGTAACTCGGTGCTGTGACCCCCGAGCGCCGCATTCGACGTGTAGGAGGCGCGGTGTGCTAACTATGAGCGCAGAGCATGGAGTTCCGTACGAGCCCAAAACCGGTCGTGTGATAATAAAAGAACTTTACAATTACAGCAGTATTTTCAACCTGTGGTATAATGCTCAGTTGCGGATGTTTCTCCAACAGCATTGTTTGTAGAACATGACCTCTGAACTGCCTCTTGAAGATTCCTTTTACCATTGTTGTTTACAATATACTCTTGAAACTTGGTAGAGCTATGTTATTTCGTGAATGTAATCCAGTGCAGCAATTATAAATTTATAATACAAATACTAGTTAATCTATCATGAATAAGGACGTTTTGATTCCAAATTAGTTTTAGTAAATAAGTTGACAACTAGTAGAGGTAGCTTATTGGTGTCTCATAATTAATGTCCTTATATGAAACTGAGGCTCCATCCGAATTTTTAGCTTCCTGATTCTAATATTTATCGGCTACAATTTTTCGTGAAAACCCCGGATTTTATCCAAAATATTGCTTTGATTAATTTGAGACTTGTAATTTTTGATTGTGACATACATTTTCATATTCTAACTAACTTTTGTGTTTGTAGTTTTATTATTCAATGCTACTTATTTTTTTCTTAACACTGTATATTTTGCCAAACATTCATGTGATCATTCTGAAACTTATATTGTTAACATTAATATACTTAAATCACACGCTGATGAAGTTTGGGAAAGTTATTTTAATTTTTAATTTCACTCTTAAATTATGTTGCAGTCCTTTGTAAATTAATTACAGTCGTTTATGATGACATGTTGCTGGTAGTAGTGAACTCGGCCAAGTCTCGGTACACTCTCCAGCCTCTGTACCTCTTACAATTATAGAGTGCTTGTTTCGACTCAGCTTGCCCCTCCTTTGATAGAATACTGATGTGTGGTAAGGAATCCTTACCGGACAGGATTGACAGAGGACATCTAAAAAGTGCAAAGAAGATCAGCTCATTTTTTACGAGTCAGAGATGGAGTGTCACGGATGCGGCAAGAGAGCTGAGGTGGCATTCATCGAAACAAGAGTGTTTTTCATTGCAGCGAAATCTTTTAGGTAATTTCAGTCACCAGCTTCCTATCCTGAATGTGAAAATATTTTATTGACGTCAATCTACATAGGAAGAATTGATCATCGTAATAAAATAAGGGAAATTAGAGCTAGTATGGAAAGAATTAAGTGTTCATTTTTCCCTCGCGTTGTTCCAGAGTGGAACGATAAAAGAAAGTAGTCTGAAGGTAGTTCAATGAGCTGTCTGCCAGCCACTTAAAGTGTAATCACGTAGGCACTATATGAAGGTTAACCTATTGTTCAGAAACGGAGGTCAATGAAATTTAAATACCTATATGTGTAGTGACTCTGCTGTCATCTGTAGATGGGGATTTGGTATAACAGAGTACTGGGCACTGTCACACCGTTGTCCTTGCCACCCATAGCGGATACAGGTGACCGAGTGAAGCAATTAAAATGAACCTCGTTGTGGCGGCAGAGTTGCTGCATCTGCCCACTGCCACATTTGAAGCGCCAGCCAGCGATAGCAAGAAGATCGTGCCGTCGACCGTATCTAGGCGACTGTTGCTAACTTCTGGTTTTCGTTGAACACTAATTGATACAACGTAATTAAATTAAATAATTGAAAATCTGTATGTGTCTAATAGAAATATAATCGTGTAGTGAGTCAGTCTATCTGCTGAACTCTGCTAGTCGTCACTCATATTGTCTTATGTACTACGATGCAGATAAATGTGATTTGAGTTGAAACTTAATTTTCCCCCACCTCCTCCTTTTCCTTGAAAGGATACGGATCCTGTACACCTCCCGTAAACTCGATCCTCCTCACCCGCTCGTCTTCCCGATCCTCTCCCACCCCCGCCTGCTGCCGCGCCTGTATGCCCACGTCCCACCTGGTCTCCATCTCTCCACCCTCCTTACCCTCTCCCAAGATGGCTTCCGCCAGCTCCCCCTCCCTGATGATGTCCTCCTCCCCTCCATCTACCCCTCCTATCAACTTTGACCCTGCCCCACCCCCCACTCCCGGTGTCCTTTCCTTTAGGCACCCTCCCTCCCTTCTCTTCCCTTCCCTTCCCTTCTCTTTCCTTTTTCCCCGTCCCCTCCCTCCACCCCTCTTCCCCCGGGCTTCCCCTCCCCCTTCCTTTCTCCCCTGCCTGTGGCATCTCTGCTCTCCCCTCTCCCACTCCCCTTCCTCCTCCTCCTCTCTTGGCAGGTCCCCGGACTCGCACACGCATAGTGAACATTCGCATGCCGAAGATCATCGCCAATAGTGTCTAGTGTGTGTGCTTCGTTTTGTGTTTCGTGCAGTTACAACTCAACTGTTCACATGTTCCGTCGCCGTTCTCCGTGTTTTGTGCGCCGTGTCAACAAGTGTTAGTGTTTGTATCGTCCAACATGAACGGCTTCTTGTTTATTGTTTTTTGTGTCTCCATTTTTTGCCCGCCGTTTTTTTGTATTGACTGTATCACCTCTATGTCATGTTATTGTTCCACTTAAGGCTGAAGAGCAGCGTACTATGCTGCTGACAGCCCGCCTGTATAGGTGATAAAAATTACAATAAAGGAAAAAAAAAAGAAACTTAATTTCACTGCGTACTTACTTATGGAGTGGATAATATAAATATACGTTCAAAAGAGGATTTAACGGCAGTCCATATGCTGTGCATACATGTAACTCTAAAGACGCAGCAAAAGGATTTTGCAGTTTGGTTCATTTTGTTGAGAAAGCCAACACAACCTGAGATAAACGAGTTAGGTGCGTATTTCAGCGATATATATTGCATCTACGGCTGATTTGTAAAAGAACAGGTGAATGCAATTTTTTGCAGTCCAGTAATTCACTTCACAAATTTTGTTGTAACTTACGCACTGGTAACTGAAATCCGAGCTCGGTTCATCTGATTTCATCGTAAAGGCAAGTTATTCTAAAGTCTGCCAATCAGAGTAGAAGCGCTACACCGCACACTGTACAGGTTTCCTATCATCTTTCCTCGATCTTAACGCTCTTGTCGTAACAACACAATACAAACGCTCACTCCATCAGAATAAACTCCTACCTCACTCCATCGCCCTCCTGCCTTCTTTAAGTCCTTTACAGAAGCAGGAACCCGACTGTGGAATGATCTGTCTCATTCTATCAAATAACTACATAATATATCCAGCTTAGAAAGGAAGATAATGACAAAAAGCAACGTTAAGGTCTGCCTTTGTAGTGTACTCATACCTTACCCATTATAAATAAGCACCCTCTTTCCCGCGAGATCTTCGTCGTCTCCCAACGACCCTACCTGTGTCTCTATCCCAATTTCTCTCCTCCAGAAATCGCTATCACTTAAAATCTCACTTTTGTACACATGTAAATACATTCTATGTATTATGCTGTCACAATAAAGCTGTCCTGTAATTATCATTAGTACTAAATGTTATCACTAATATTATTGCAATCAATCCTTAGTCAGAACCATTATTCCACATGCCATTAGACAAATAGATATCCTGATTTAATAACTTTTAATTATACGAGGGTTGGAACTTTAATAGTGGCACATATTTATTCACAACCGATACAAAAGAGTTACATGTTTGCACCTGTTACTGTCCCTCAAAGTAGTCTCCATCGTTGTGTAGAACCCGTTGCCAGCGATGTAGAAGGCGTAGTGTACCGTTAGTAGAGCCTGTTCTGTTGATGGTGGCAATGTGGAGCGGTCTACTGCCTGTGGAATCTGTGGAACAGTTCTGAAGTGAATGCTACAACGTGTTTCCTTCATCTTCGCGATCAAATCAAAGTCACAAGGACTTAAGTCAGGGGAGTATGGTGGATGGTACAGTACTTCCCGGTCCCATCGACCGAACAGAGCAGCCACAGCTCGCGCTGTACGTGCCCGCGCATTGTAGTGCAAAATGGTGGGTGGGTTGCACAGGAAGTGTCGCCACTTCTTTCGCAAAGCTGATCGCAGGTGATGCTCCAAAAACGAACAGAAGTACTGTGCATTGACGGTCTGCCGTGGAGGAACGTAATGCTTTAGGATAACACCATCACAGTCGTATACGGAGTAAGTAGGCTGTTTAGGTTTTTATGTCGGTGACGCCACGTAGCGCTCTATATGAAAATCCCTGACTGTGCTGTGTGAAGTCTGTGGCTGGTTGGCATTGCTGGAATAGTCGCTAATGTAGTGTTGGGCAGTTGGAGCCGAGACGCCAGCAGTGGTGAAGAGAGATGTGGGAAGAGAGATGGCAGAATTTTAAGAGCGGACGATCTGGACCTGTGTCCGCCAGAAAGAGTAAATATGTAATACTGAATATCATGAACTAATATATATATATATATATATATATATATATATATATATATATATATTATGACTTTTGAACACTATTAAGATAAATACATTGTTTGTTCTGTATCAAAATCTTTCATTTACTAACTGTGTCTCCCACTAGTTGGTGCCTTCAGTAGTTATAATCTTTTATTCAGCTGGCAGTATTGGCGCTCGCTGTATTGCAGTAATTCGAGTAATGAAGAGTTTTGTGAGGTAAGTGATTCATGAAAGGTATAGGTTATTGTTAGGGATTATTGAATTGTAGGGATTATTGAAAGTCAGATTGCGTTGCGCTAAAAAAAAGTGTGTCAGTTTAGTGATGATCAGAAAAAGTAAATAGACAAATGTCTGAGTACGTTCAGTTTTGCTCAGCTGTTTGAAAGTAAAATAACGTAAGAGGTTTATCAGCACAGTAATTAATTAATTGTATCGGTTGTGAATAAATAGTTGCCACAATTTAAGTTCCAACCCTCGCGTATAATACTGCTCACCCACATAAATGTGATCACCTGTCAAAAGCCCGAATAACAACATTTTGAAGCGCATACCGCTGAGAGATGTGCAGGAAGAGAATAAGTCAGGTTCTGGAAGGTACTGACAGCGATGTGGAGCCATGCCGACTTCAGCACCGAGGCCAGGTGCGCTAGATTTCTCGGTAGAAAATCCACGGCTCGAACAGCCAGATAGAAGTGTCCCACTGATTCTCGACTGAGCCGCGCGGGGTAGCCGTGCAGTCTAGGGCATATTGTCACGGTTCGCGTGGCTCCCTCCGTCGGAGGTTCGAGTCCTCCCTCGGACAAGAGTGAGTGTGTTGTCTTTAGCGTAAGTTAATTTAAGATAGATTAAGTAGTGCGTAAGCCTAGGGACCGATGACATCAGCAGTTTGGTCCCATAGTCCTTTTCTTGACTGGGTTTAAATTCAGAGAATTTTGAGGCCAGGGGAGTACGGTTCATCTTGGTACTCTTCGAACCATTCACGTACACTATAAGTAATGTGGCATGTTGCATTGTCCTGCTGGTAGATGCTATCGTCCCTAGGAGAAACAAACGACATGATGGGGTGGACGAGGTCCCAAGGGATAAATATATACTTTTATTGATCTATTGAGCTTTCTAGTATGACGAGATCACCCAGGGAATGGCCCCAGACAATAACGCCTCCTCTTTCGGCCTGAGCCTTCCTGAAATTGTCACAGGGCCGTACGTGCCAACGGCCATCTGTCCGATGGGGCAAAAAACATGAATCATCTGAAAATGCCACGTGTAGGCACTCAATGGACGTCCAGCTGTGGTACTGGCGTGAAAATTCCAGCCTTCGTCGTCGTCGGTAGGTAGCAGTCAGTATGCGTGCATGAACAAGGCGCCTACCGCTTAGGCTTGTACGCAGCAACATCTGCTGAGCGGTCATTCAGGAGAACTGCCAGTAGCCCCTTCGTTCACCAGGGCGGTCAGCGCACGACAGCTGCGCCTCTGTTCGCCCATACACGTCTCAGCGTTGTTCACCCGTCATCTATGGCACGTGGTACACCACTAGCGCCTCGATGTCGGTTTTGGATAGCTTCATTTTGCCAGGTACGGTACACTTTAACCACGCCGACAACCGAACGGTTTACGAACTTAGACGTTTCGGAAATGCTTACACCCTTGGCTTGCTCTTTTGGCGTCAGATAAATCGCTCAGTTTCCGCATTATGACAACAACTGTAGTATTGTCCACGTCGCCCCCGACAAGCTTCATATAGCTTCCACTGCTAGTTTTCTTTACCTACTGCCTGTAAGTGGTTATTGCACGTTGAGACGAATATAGGAACGGTCACATTAATATGACTGGACCGTGTATTATTACTTCATTACTATATACTATACACTTCTTCACTAAGTAATCGCCGGCCGCGGAGGCCGAACGGTTCTAGGCGCTTCAAAAAAAAAAAAAAAAAAAAAAAAAAAAAAAAAAAAAAGGTTCAAATCGCTCTGAGCACTATGGGACTTCACTGCTGTGGTTATCAGTCCTCTAGAACTACTTAAACCTAACTAACCTAAGGACATCACATATATCCATCCCCGAGGCAGGATTGGAACCTGCGACCGTAGCGGTCACGCGGCTCCAGACTGTAGTGCCTAGAACCGCACTGCCTAGGCGCTTCAGTTCGGAACCGCGCGACTGCTACGGTCGCAGGTTCAAATCCTGCCTCGGGCATGGATGCGTTTGATGTCCTTAGGTTGGTTAGGATTAAGTAGTTCTACGTTCTAGGGGACTGATGACCTCAGATGTTAAGTCCCGTAGTGCTCAGAGCCATTTGAACCATTTTTGAACCACTAAGTAATCGAGATTTAAAAAGCACTAAAGCACTGTACGAGTAGAGCCCTTGTCCTCTGTAACAGAGAGCCTGAAGGCCACAATTTCATGTGATTAAATAACTAATTTAGATTGAGAATTAAGAGTCCAAGATTAGCCTACAGTTATCCGTGTTATATACGACTGAATGACCGTGGAAGACTTGCCATAAAGTACCCCTCGACCGAGAATTTCACCCTAAACCGTATTTTAATTTTCTGCCAGCTCGTGCTTTGCTAATACCATTCTTATCTTCTTTCCGTGCTTTGAGTTTAGCTTCCTGTAGTAGAGCATTGCGCCTGATCTAATATCTATGGCAGGACCTGTTTCTCGCACAAGAAGGTGTGTTCTGCATACTACAGTGAAAATGTGGTTTTGCATTATGTTGCTCCTAATACAGTGTAATTTTCCATAGCTGAAGACTGCGAACTGGAACCTTCATGGTGTCCCGGTGATGTACTGGTATGTGCACCTGCTTCATATAGCGATTTGTAAATTTTCCTGTTGGACGTTTACTGCTGACCAGTAGATTTCCAGCGCAATGAAGACGGCATGCAAAAAGACATCGCGCAGTACATGTCTGTAAAACGCAAAATATTTGCACCTCAGAGGAAACTCGCTAAGTAGAAATGTTTAAATATTGAGTTCCTGATTCTGAAACATCTCGGTAGCGATTGTTTGTGAGAAGATCGCGTCATGCCTCGTGTATGATAAAGGTGCCTCCACTACCTTGTCTTGGAATTCAACATCGGCGGATCTTAGAAGTCGAGACTGGTGTATCGTTGCGCGATGTTGCTGATCGCCGTGTACCGGATCCTACGACTGTTACGAGAATATGAAATCGGTGGATTCAGAAAAACTAAAATGCCATGCAAGACTCCAAAGTCCGCATCCTCCCCCCTCCTCCAGGAAATTAGCACCTGTGAAAACTGGCCTTGACAGATCCAGATTGCAGAAAATCGGGACGTACGGACTGACGGTATAAAAAATCTGCGGAACATGTACCTAAAATTAGGAACTTAAAGAAACAGGAATAATAAAAACCGATGTAAATTTTCTATCATTAAATGAAAATTTCCTCTTAACACGTTGTTACAAACTCAAGCGGCTTGTCTGATACAATTAATGCCCGTTCTCATAGCGTATATTTAGCTCACGAGACTGCTCATCCTTCAGTTCGGGGTCGATTGTTATCCACTTTTAGTCTTACTCTCTTGTTTGGTTTCAGGAACCCAAACGAAGTACACGTATGGCGGTGCTGTGACTGGTGAACGCTCTGAATTTGCTCGCGACGGCCTGGTTGACCGACTTCAGTGTCAGTTAACTCGGAAACAGTGCAACCCACCGGATTATTTTTCAGCTCAGCCTACCCTGCAACACCTTTACAAGCTTTTCAGACTGTTTATGACAACACATTCTATAAGGGTGCCATTCCTAAGAGTTGTCAGGTGCATTTTCTGTGATTATTCGGCAGTTATTTGCGCCTTCGCTTTTGCGTTGTGAAACTGCAGTCAGTCCAAAGCAATATAGCTCGTTACGTCTTTCATGTGACAAAGAGTGTCAACAGAAAGCATCGCTTTCGTTTCAGTTACAAAGTTCTCTTTAAAGCGGACTTTAACATGCTCAATTCGATAGAGCGATCACAAACTACACTACTGGCCATTAAAATTGCTACACCAAGAAGAAATGCAGATGATAAACGGGCATTAATTGGACAAATATATTATATTACAACTGACATGTGATTACATTTTCACGCAATTTGGGTGCCTAGATCCTGAGAACCACCTCTGGCCGTAATAACGGCCTTGATACGCCTGGGCATTGAGTCAAACAGAGCTTGGATTGCGTGTATAGCTACAGCTGCCCATGCAGCTTCAACACGATACCACAGTTCATCAAGAGTAGTGACTGGCGTATTGTGACGAGCCATTTGCTCGGCCACCATTGACCAAGCGTTTTCAATTGGTTAGAGATCTGGAAATGTGCTGGCCCGGGCAGAAGTCGAACATTTTCTGTATCCAGAAAGACCGGTACAGGATCTGCAACATACGGTCGTGAATTATACTGCTGAAATATAGGGTTTCACAGGGATCGAATGAAGGGTAGAGCCACGGGTCGTAACACATCTGAAATGTAACGTCCACTGTTCAAAGTGCCGTCAATGCAAACAAGAGCTGACCGAGACGTGTAACCAATGGTACCCCATACCATCACGCCTAGTGATACGCCAGTATGTCGATGACGAATACACGCTTCCAATGTGCGTTCACCGCGATGTCGCCAAACACGGATGCGACCATCATGATGCTGTAAACAGAACCTGGATTCATCTGAAAAAATGACGTTTTGCCATTAGTGCACCCAGGTTCGTCATTGCGTACACCATTGCAGGCGCTCCTGTCTGTGATGCAGCGTCAAGGGTAACTGAAGCCATGGTCCACAAACTGATAGTCCATGCTGCTGCAAACGTCGTCGAAATGTTCGTGCAGATGGTTGTCGTCTTGCAAACGTCCCCTTCTGTTGACTCAGGGATCGAGACGTGGCTGCACGATCCGATACAGGCATGCGGATTAGATGCCTGTCATCTCGACTGCTAGTGATACGACGCTGTTGCGATCCAGCACGGCGTTCTGCATTACCCTCCTGAACCCACCGATTCCATATTCCGCTAACAGTCATTGGATCTCGACCAACGCGAGCAGCAATGTCGCGATACGGTAAACCGCAAACGCGATAGGCTACATTCCGACCTTTATCAAAGTCGGAAACGTGATAGAACGCATTTCGCCTCCTTACACGAGGCATCACAACAACGTTTCACCAGGCAACGCCGGTCAACTGCTGTTTGTGTATGAGAAATCGGTTGGAAACTTTCCTCATGTCAGCACGTTGTAGGTGTCGCCACCGGCGCCGACCTTGTGTGAATTTTCAGAAAAGCTAATCAATTGCATACCACAGCATCTTCTTCCTGTCGGTTAAATTTCGCGTCTGTAGCACGTCATCTTCGTGGTGTAGCAATTTTAATGGCCAGTAGTGTACTTTAGTGCGATATTCGTTTTATCGATATGTATTAGCAGGGCCAGTAAAACACGAAGAATAGCCAGTACTCCATCATCGATTGAACAGGGCCCTGACCCACTCCGCTGCTACCGACGTGTAACAGTGCTGCTCAGTGACTGCTGGAGTACTGGTTATTCTTCGTGTTTTACTGTCCCTGCTAATACATAGCCGGCCGCGGTGGGCGTGCGGTTCTGGCGCTGCAGTCCGGAACAGCGGGACTGCTACGGTCGCAGGTTCGAATCCTGCCTCGGGCATGGCTGTGTGTGATGTCCTTAGGTTAGTTAGGTTTAAGTAGTTCTAAGTTCTAAGGGACTTATGACCTAAGCTGTTGAGTCCCATAGTGCTCAGAGCCATTTGAACCAGAGCTAATACATATCAATAGACCAATTATCACAACAAACTAGTCTGCGATCGACCTACCGAATGGGGCAAGGTTATTTCCGTTTCAAAACCCATTTTTTGTAACAGAAGACAAACCGACGCTTTCCGTTGACACTGAGCGTTGCTTGAAAGACCTGATGAGCATTATTTGTCTGGGCAGTCTCCATATAGACATTATGAACATAAAATTGAAAATACCTGCCGAAACATCGAAGAAAATGGACATCCTGTATGTCTTTTTCCTTTTTCCTTTTCCCTTTGCCCTGCATGGGAGCAAAGCCGCATTGTTATTTACGAATTTGGCAAGGTTAATTTAAGGCGTGGAGGGGTGCCCTTTGTTTCGCCACCCCGTTAAAGCCCCCCCGTCCATAGTTCCCACCCTCGTGGTACGGAATTTGTGAACTCCAACATTCTGCGTGTAAAACTTAGCGAAAGGTTTTTAAGTGTTTGAGAACCGTGCAATCCTTCGGCGCATCTTCCCGTTCCAGAAAATGAACTTTAACATGCAGACTATCCTGACAGGGAACACTGTATCGCGTGGAGCGAGAAAATTTAGAATCAAATAATTTCTTTAAACCTGACATTATAAAATCAGTTTAGTTTAATGATAGAAGTAAGTATGTAATTTGCCTACAAAGAAAAATTCTTCACAGGATCAGAAGGCATTGTTCACAAGTAGCTTTCTCTACCGTACTTTTCAATTGATATTCTCTGTTGGATAATTCGCATTTTAGGTAGATAAGGATTTAGGTATCAGTGTTCAACACTTTCCAGATAGTATAAATGAGGAGCAATCAATTAAGTCCTTTTTCCTAGTACTGGAAAATGTACGTTGTTATTTATTCCGAAAGCACCTTCAAACAGAATCATTTAACACGAAATATTTCGGTGATCACCTCCCCCCTCCCCCCCCCCCCCCTCCCAAGACAGGTATGCCACCAATGCATCTTGCTGCATCTACACTGCATTTTAACTTTTAGTGCCTTGAGAAATTCGAGAAGCCAAGTGTTGTAACCGACACGGTACGAAATGACATTTCGAAAGTTAAACCCTGTCAGCTCTTCTGTTACGAAAAAGTCTCGACGGACGTTCGAAATACGTTGTTTGGGAAATAACTTTTTCTATGTTCTAACATTTGAATTGATGTAGATAGACAACAATGGTTCTGTCAAATCCAGTACTTTGTCTATGTTAGTTTACGGTTTTCATTTTCCTAAGGCTCTGCGCTCTTTTATCTTACCACGTAACCGGTAGACCATTACACAACTCATGTAAATCACATGTGGTTTCACTATCTGCGCTGAAGAAGTGACAGAATCTGTGACGCGTGTCTATGTGTTCTTGTGATACGTCCGAAGTTCTAGAAAGCAGTTGGGCTCATTAACCAGCGATAACTGCTGAGGTGACTGTCGAGAAAACACTACCTGTGTTGTAGAAAAAAACAAGTAATTCCGAAGTACCTTAAGTGTTCTGTGGGACGTGCTGTAGAGACTGTGACAGACGTCTGCGGTTGCCTTTTAGAACATTTTTCTCTGTAGCGATATATTATTATTACTCATAGTATTATTCCCGGTAAATGCCGCCTCCACCTAAGGTGGACCAAGCGTATTTAAAAAGAACATGTCTCTACATCCCATGTGTCATTCGGGAACGTGTTTGCCACACTGCCCTCTTAGACGAGTTTCCACAACTTGCCTCCTGTCATGATCTACGAATTGAGGTATTTCGTCTAATTTTAAGCGCCTGCTCTTACAATCTTCTGCTTTGGAATAATGTCTTGTAAACCATATATGTGAAGCCTTTGTACATTCGTGTATGATGAATAGTTAGAGCAATCTAAAGACACCGTAATCAGCCACTGTAATTAAGATTTATTATTCACATCATGTTTGGGAACCCTAGCTCCATCATCATCATCAGTCATTTGACATTCCGTGTTAGCTAAATGCCTCCCCAAAATCTGCAGATGGATAATGGTTGTAAGCTATATGCATTCTTGATGCTCTCATATGTTTCCTAATGTCATTTCCATTACAGCACCCTCTTAGTTCTTTTATTAGCTTTTGTAATACAGAAAATTTTCTTTTTCCGTTTAGTTACCAAATCACCTGGCTACATTTACCGCGCGTCTTCCTGTCCAGCATTTTCTCTGACACATTATTTTTATTTACCTATCTCCCCATGTCACTTCGATTAATGCATCTTTCCATTGCTCGCCGAGAAATTCTCAGTTGTTGACTGGGTGTTTGCATTAAAAGCCCGCTGCCGTAAATGAAACCACGTAATACAAACTATTTGTAAACTTCCCTTTCCAGAAGCTTTTGAATCATAGTTATGAAAATGGTATTGGTTCAAATGGCTCTGAGCACTATGGGACTCAACAGCTGTGGTCATAAGTCCCCTAGAACTTAGAACTACTTAAACCTAACTAACCTAAGGACAGCACACAACACCCAGCCATCACGAGGCAGAGAAAATCCCTGACCCCGCCGGGAATCGAACCCGGGAACCCGGGCGTGGGAAGCGAGAACGCTACCGCACGACCACGAGATGCGGGCGAAAATGGTATTAATGAGCTCGATGTTCTCCACGCTACTTTTAGTCTTCCGTTTCTTTTCTACCGAAGCGGTCGTTGTCTTCAACTGTTATAAATATTAAATTTCATCAACTACTTCCGTGACTTCATTCTGCGCTTCTAGGGACGATGCACCACTGATAACATATGGTGAGGGATTACAAAGGCTCAATTTTAGATTCGCTATCGTTCCTCAAATATGTAAACGATCTTCCATATATTACAGAATGAGCTGAATTAGTTCTTTTTGCAGATGACACTAGCGTTGTAATCAGTGCAAGCATACATACAGAAACGGAAGCAATATTAAACAGTGTTTTTAAAGGTATCATTTTCTGGTTGCCTTCGAATGATCTCACCCTCAATTTTTAGAGAGACAACATATTCTGTTCTGCACATCTAGGGAAGCTGTGCACACTGATAAATATAACATACGGTGAGGAAATAACAAATAGGATGGAAACTTTAAAATTATTAGGAGTACATACTGATGGGAATTTAAACTGGAAGAAACACGTTTCGGAACTCGTGAAACAACTTAGTTCAGCCTCATTTGTTCTGAGAATCGTTGCAAATCTTGAGGAGAGACTTGGTCCATTGAATTACATACCCTTTCATAAATCCAGATTGTTGGCTTCGCCGGAATGCAGTCCAACGTGATTTAAGCGCTTTTGGTGATACTTTTAGAGCAAATATTTTGTACGTAACGTATGAGAGATGATCGGTCTACAGGTTTATACATCGTCTGCCCCTTTCCCGTGAAGGACAATAATTACAGGACTGTTCGCGGTTTCGGAAGTCGTCGCCTTTCGCTAACAACCAGTTCATGATTTTGCAAGATCCATTTGTATAACTTTTCATTTCTGATGAAGTACCTCCATTTTCCGATGCTTTCTCTTTCTGCATAACACGAATGGCTTTATACACCTCATCGGACATTAATTCCAGAATACTATTGTTTTCCTATTAACTATCAGTTTTCTGCCTCAATCTTCAGGTTAAGATATAAGCTTTTCGCTGCCGGCATAATTCTAAGGAGCTCAAGGCCTCTGGATATAAGTGAATTACCTTATTGGTTTTCGGCTCATAAGACCATTGTCAAGTACCAAATTACAAGCGTACGTGAATATTGCTCGAATATATACAGATCCTGACAATCGGTCATGACATTATCTACAGCTCAAACAAGTCGAAATGACATTTCCTACAGAACATAAAACATTTTTCACTATTAAATGTGGAACTGTTCTACGAAAAACCTACTGGTTTGCCTACGAGGAGCAATCAGTAAGTAACGAACCACATTATTATTTTTTTCTGAGAGCAGATTGTTTTTATTCAGGAGTGCATTATACGAGGGGCGTTCAGAAAGTAAGCTCCGATCGGTCGCGAAATGGAGACGACTATGAAAATCCGATAAAGCTTTGCACAGATGTGTTGGGTAGTGTCTCTAGTATAACCCCAGTTAGCATCACGTCGCTCTTCTCATTTCTGAGCTCGCAGTGAGTGCGTAAAGATGTCTAGAAAATAGTGTCTGCCGCCAAGTACGAGGGCCTGGTGAGAAATTTCGCCTGAAGCTATGCAGCTAACATTACATAACTGTCGTGCTGTTTCTTCTTCAAGACAATTCTCAGCCGCATTCTGCAGGTGCGCTGAAGATGCTCCTGCATCGTTTTCAAATGGAAATGTGAGATTACCCACAATACAGTCCGCAATTGTCTCCCCCTGCGTTTCATCTCTGGTCACATGAACCGCTGTCTTTGAAGACAACATTTTGACACAGACAACGAGGTGTAGGCCAGCGTGGAGAATTGGCGGAAAGCACTGGCGGCTGCCTTCTATGATGAGGCTATTGAAAAGTTGGTACAACGCTATGACAAAAGTCTAAGTCAGAACGGCGATTACGTAGAGAAGTAGCTGAAAGGTGTAGCTAAATGTTACAAGTAAAACGTTTCTGATGTTCACTGTGGTTTCAATTTGGCAATCAATCGGAGCTTACTTTCTGAACAGGCCTCGTACTTATTGTTCCCCACACTCTTGGCTACAAATTCCTATTTCTTAATGCAGTTTCCGCTCATTGCAACGGCCTTACGCCACTTTACTGGTACTGGTCGACATCGGAGCGAATGTGTTGCTGGATCGATGGCCTCCCCATTATTCATGTACTGCTTTCCGCGGAGTGCGCCCTCTATTGGGCCAAACAGATTGAAGTCGGAAGATATGACATCCGGGCTGAAGCGTGGATGGGGAAGAACACTCCAATGAGTTTTTTGAGCTGCCCTCTTGTGTGTGGCATTGCATTGTCATCAACAAGAAGCTGGTTTGCATCTTTGTAGCGACGAACACGCTGAAGTGTCTTCAGTTTCGAGGGTAGCACAACACACATTGCAGAAGTCATAGCTGTATCGGGCCGGCCGATACGTGAGATATCGGGCAGATTTGCGCGATCTTTTGCGATGATAAGAGATGCCCCCCCTACGACTCACCGTGCTTCTGTTCACTCTCAGGCCTTCGTAAACTTTCTCCAAGCTACGAATATCTGCGATGCTTTTGTTTTCCGCCAAAATAAATTCAATTACAGCTCTCTTCTTGGATACAGACGCCATTTTATAGGCTACATATAGCGCCGTCAAGTACGGGTAATTCATGAAATTTCAGGGGCTGAAGAATCAATATTCCACGACATCCCACAACAAATTCCGCATCTTTTTCAACTGAAACTGGACGAGAAAGAAATGCGCTGCATTACTTTCAGAACGCCACTCGTATTAACGTAATGTTCCGTTAATTATGTTCAGCTTGTGTGGTCCCACCAGTACGAT
The DNA here is from genome assembly GCF_023898315.1 of Schistocerca nitens. Taxonomy (NCBI): domain Eukaryota; kingdom Metazoa; phylum Arthropoda; class Insecta; order Orthoptera; family Acrididae; genus Schistocerca; species Schistocerca nitens. Next base: position 999,466,875 of record NC_064614.1, on the reverse strand, counting down.
TGAGTGACTCGTAGGGCACTGAAGATGACGCTAATGACGCGTCGGAACTAGTTTCTTACGTAATTAAGTTTTAGTACGAACTACGGTTGCTGTTATCCTTTTTATACGAGTTACCGGTCAGCTGCAGCCCTTTATCCACATGTACGTGATGGATCTACAAAAAGACTGTGGGATGTTTCGGAAAGAGGCACATAAAAAAGTAAGTTTAGGGTTTTTACATCTCTTTGACGACGAAGTCACTGAAGGTGTAGCGAGGGCTGAGAATGAACAGCGATAGCGAAGGAAAACGGCCGTATCCTTTTCAAACGAATTGTCCCAGATGCCGTCCTAATCGAACTAGGCAACCCAAGGAAAACATAAGTGTGGATGTGTAGGAGTATAAACCAAACCTCGCTACGAATGTCCACCTTTTTATTTGCAGCTCCTTGTATTGGCCGTGTTCGCAGTTAATTTTTTTTTTAATGTGAGGTCCGCCTGTTATGCAAAACACCGTTTTTCTCAGTACCGAAACATGTTTCAGCACCACTGTGCCATCATCAGTGAGTGTCCGTTTTTATTTATTCTGCAATGTGAACATTTTTCTTAAATTTATGTGCATTTTTAGTTCAAGCAACAGATCGTTTCTTTTCGTAAATACCTTAAATTTTCTGGATCACTCCTGTGTTAATTATTAGAGGTAGCTTGTCATTTGCAACGATTTTGATGAGAAAAGTTTTTTGCTGAGAGTTAACCTGTTTTCTAGAACGATATTATGTTTTTCGCGATGTTTTCGCGCCTACTTTCGTATTTACTTACGTTTTCGTGTAGCAAGCACTTCCATTCTCCGCATCATGCTGAGATGTTGTGATGCATAAGTAACTATAACAAGTATTTCCCACAAATAACGTAGTAAAACACTTTCCACTACACCATAACACAGTGTGATTGTGGTTTGTTATGTGTCCCAGCCCCGTCAGTGTTCATTTGCTCACCAGAGAGTTCGACGCCGAATTTGATTTTTATTTGCATTTTATCTTTGTGTGTGTGTGTGTGTGTGTGTGTGTGTGTGTGTGTGTGCTGACTTTATCTGTTTGTGCTGTTTCTATTTGTAAAGTTCCTTTAATGTGTTAAATAGTGTGCCCTTGCAGAGCGTAGTGTATTCGTTTAAGACATGTTTTCCTTCTGATATTGCCATCTGTATATGGAAGTTTTCCTCAATGGTCAGTTTGCTGTATAGGCTGTGGCTGGGTTTTAGTATTCTTAAGTTTGTTTCTATTGTGTTTGGGTAGTGATTGTTGGCTACAAGCTGGTCAGCAAATGTGCAATGGGAGCTGTTGCTTTTTAAAGCTCTGAGACGTTCTGAATAACTTGTTTTGAAGTTTCTGCATGTTTGGCCTATGTATACTGACTGGCAAGTGTTGCTACGAATGAGTCCATTCCTTAGTGACTGTATCACCTCGTTCAGTGGGAGAGACGCAGATTTAGTGAATGTTCATTGTGGCTTTTACGAAGTCGAGGTTTTCATTAGAAATTAAGTTATGGCCTTTTTTTCTGGTGAATGGAGATTTCAGTTGTGTCCGAAGTACAATCGTTTACCCTTCCTTCGTCTCAAATAAAAAACTATCCATAACTTCAGTTGATAGTATGAATTTCAAGATTTTTAGCATTTGTCTTCCCTCTAAACTACGTGCGACAATGTGTGCTTCAACTTGTTCTTCGTGGGGATTATATTGTCATATTTCTCAAGATATCTGAGCATCTGGTACAAAATGTTTCCCATGAATGGGAAGGTAAGAGATCATTACGAATGTAATTATATTTCTCATCGTCTTAGAAAAGATGATTGAGATCATGTTGCCACTCGTACTAGATTTATGTCAACCTTGTAGCATGTTTATTGATTATATGGATAGCATCTACGAACTATATTGAGGCAAAGGTCGTTTCCGAGGTCCACTAATGGCACCCTGCAGGACTTTCTTTAAAGCATTGGATCGAATGTTTAATTTACACCACGTAAAAACTATTTGCAAACTTATCAGACCTCGTAAATAATCTTAATCTTTTTCTCGACTATGTTTGTTTAGTGCTCCGCTTTACTATTATCTTCTACCTCTCCTCTACACTAATTTCGTCCCCTCAAATTCTGCACCAGTGCGCTGTTTTTGGTTTATCGTTGCAAGACAGTTATCAGAAAAAAATAGGCAATATTTAAGTACTGAATAATTACTTTTAAACTTACGTAGAATCGTTGGTGACAGTGCATGCAAGATAGCGTTCTGTGCGTATTTACGTCTGTTTGTAACTATGCTGATAGTTACGGGAGCAAACAGACTGTACATCACACTAAACGCTTCGTTTTCCACAAGGTTACACCGATAGTCACTTCAGCCGTACCTGCAAAACAAGTTATGGACATTTATGCACATGAGGAACTACTTGAAACAATTGCGGTTCAAATTCGATTAAAAATTAGAATGTTAATAATGATAATGTCATATTTTGTTATAAACAAGAAAAATCTCAACTAATAAATTAATAGTATCAATGGAGTTCTTCAAAAGCTGTCGAAAATATTCACGAAAGAATTATCACTTCAAATTATAATGAGTAGTCCACAGGAAATAAGTTAAATTTACGAATTATTTTTACGTGTCAATTACTTGACGTCGTAACAAGTCGGTCTCTAGGGCTATATACTCAAAACTCCTCTAGACAAACCTGTAACCAATGCTAAACTGTTACAAAATCTGTTTACTTATAATAGCACCTCGTTTCAAGCTAAAATTTTCCAGTTTTAACTAAAACTTCTTTTTGTGTGCGAAGCAACACAACAACATCAAGCATCAAAAAACTTCACTATCAGCTAGGTAGTTACAGCGATGGATTTTGTGCTATGATGGGTTCGATGCTGTGCTCTGTTTGCCATCCAGCGCTTTCGTCTCTGTATCCCAGTTGTACCCCACGCTGAATCTTAAGAACATATTCCAGTCTTTGTCATCCTTTGTAGTTTTTCCCCCCTCTGTTCACCATGGTGCCACCGTCACCTCTACACGTCCTCCAAGAACCTAACCCACTCTCAGGTACGACTTTTCCAGCACCGTATTCAGCATCATACGTCTTAAATGTCCACTTATAGTATTCTTATGTAGAACTAGTTACAGTACCTGTAATTACAAATAAGTTTACCCTTTGCATTTCAACTACATATATTTTTGTTATGAAAGGAGATTCAGAAGCGTCTTCAATTTTGAGTCAATATTTGACACAATTTTTTTCGCCTGCGACAATATGCTCTTTTCTTCTTCGTGCTTCGTTCATCGAGAGATTATCTTACTTCCTGGACACATCAGTTGTCTCACTACCTTTTTTTCTACCTTTTATTCACAGTGTAATGAGAATGGATCGCTGGTTGTTCTGCTGTATACGTGTTCTCGTGGATGTTGAGCGTACTTCTGAGTTATGCAAGTCGCAAATCTTTATTCAACTACTGTTTTCTCAAGCCGATCATGTTACTCTCTCATACACGATCTCGGTGAGCATTGCCGTTTGCTTCAATTTCATTTCCAATAGAGACATGCAGACCTGAATATTATACCACAAAACAGGGTACGTGACAATACATGAATGACAAAGACAGCGATCTATTTACCACCTGGATGGAGAACTCTGGCCTTTGAGAGCATAATTTCAACGTCCCTGCAGGCTCCTGCCATCTGCATCGTCCGCCATGTTGTAGTTCGTAATCATCATTATTGACAATCTTTGGCCAACGATGATCATTGACCATTGACCATCACTGAACATCATTGAACACAGGCCATCATTTTCCAGCAACCATCACTCTCTCCACCCAACAGTATCATGAGATAATTACAGGGGAATATAGTTCTCTGCACTTCGTTCTCCACTGTGTAACAGCGGAAGACTATAAAGTTTTGTACTGTGCAAGTGGTAGGCTTTCTGATCATATTGCTATGCTAAAAGCATTCCAAGACGTGTGGTGAACTGCCTTTTGCGATGTTGTCATTATTTACTTTGTTAATTCTCGTTGTAGTGTAGGCTGTAAGTCATATCTGCAGAATTGCTCATGTGTGTGTTTTTGCAACCAACATCTATGTAGGTCGATGAACTTAACGCGTAGTACAAATATTGAACTACAGTCGTCTGCTAACCTGTTATTTATTTAAGCAGTGCCGGCCGGAGTGGCCGTGCGGTTCTAGGAGCTACAGTCTGGAGCCGAGCGACCGCTACGGTCGCAGGTTCGAATCCTGCCACGGGCATGGATGTGTGTGTCGTCCTTAGGTTAGTTAGGTTTAATTAGTTCTTAGTTCTAGGCGACTGATGACCTCAGAAGTTAAGTCGCATAGTGCTCAGAGCCATTTATTTAAGTAGTGTCAAGAAGGGAGTGCCGTGTAGCTTAGGGAGTAATACAGCCAATTTAGATGCGAAAATATTTAACTGCGGGATCCATAGAGATATCAAAATGTGTGACATTTCACTTATTTCGAGAAAGAATGCAGTTTCATTTTGCTCGAATTTTTGTAGACGTCGTAGTTACAGGTATGCTGGCCTATTATAACCCTGCAAGTTGTGTGTGTGCGTGCCTGTGTGTGTTTGTGTGTGTGTTTTCTTTCTTTTTTTGTACTTGATAAATGATAAATAGTTTCATCATTGAGTTAACTTTAGAAATATTGACGCTGTCTTGTTGTATCATGTACTTTGGAGATGTTTCCACTCTGCCAGCTTCTTTGATTCTGATATGTGCGTAAACAAACGGAAAGTTATCGCTGTCGAAAAAACATACAGTTCAAGTATTACATCGCAATAAAATCGCCAAAACACCTTACTTACTTACTACCTTCATTCCTTCGTTCCTAATATATTGTTTGCCCAATTTAATAGTCTCTTGGCTATGTTATGTGTGTTAGTGTGAGTTCTCACATCATGTATTTTCATTAGATGTTGGTATTACTTAACAGTTGCTCATAGTCCAAAAACGTTTAGAGAGCCTTGGAACCATGGTTCCAATTGGTAAATATTGCAACCTTCCTCAAAAGCTACATAACCTCTAGTAGCCTGAGTAATTTGTACTAAAAGCAGTAACTGTCAATCAGTATCATTGATCATATATTTGTAGTGATAACTCGATGCATTATCTTTGTTCCGTCTAAAAATGTGCTTGAGGAAAATTTAGATCTAATGCTCAATTTGAGCATGGATTTTGACTAATATGAAACATGGGCCTCATTAATTACATTCTTCCAGTAATTTAGATGTCTGCTTGTTTGTGAGCTTGCGTGATTAGTGTAGTAGTTTAGCTGAAATGTGTCTTTTGCTATCATAAGTGTGGTCTGGTTAGTTTTACTCCAACAATCTCTTAGGCCTAAGTTCTAATGCCAGCTGTTTGTTTATCGTGCTGTTTATAGCATGTAGACATGGAAATACCACAGGAGTACTCGCTTTAGGCAACGCGTATAGCACGTTCCGCACGTGCTGCGCTGGTCCTGCTCATTTTAAAACGCGTCGGCGACGATCTGCGCTGACAGAATTCAAGCACGTGCAAGCTTTAATCTTTCTCAAACGATTTTACAGAAACAATACAGAAAAAAAAATTGGTTTTTGCCTCACTTGTAGTGCTATATGTCAGCTTCGTGACGAAGTCCCCATCGTCACGCTAATGGTGATACTTATTATGGTATACACATTTTAGTAAGACACTACGCAAAATTCGAAAAGTTTGCAATGAAAAATATGGGTCCCTATGATTTTGCGTTTGGTACGTATTACACCATATGCTGCTGCGTACGAAAAATAGCTAACTTATTGAATTTTTCTTTAGACTTGCGAAAAGGTCTCTGTCTCAGATCTCGAGAAAATTGTTCCTATGTAGCATGTTCACTCTTGATCTCATGCCCGCCAGAATGATATATTCACTACATCCCTCATATCTCCGAAACCGCTCGAGATATCGAAACGAGATTTTGGTGTATTATAGCACACAAAGAGGAGAACATTTTGCGAATTTGTAAACACATGCAAGTTTCTCACCTATGGCGATTATTAGTTATGCTTTTTATTTTATTTTATTTTTTTCATTCCAGTGACTAATTTTTTAAGAGTTATCGACAGCGAGTGAAACGAGAATTTCCTAGTTTGAAAACAAAAGTGAAATTTCTTCTGTTATGTTACTGCAAACAAAGAGAATGGGGTTTCCCGTAAGCTATTGGCCTCTCTAGCCGCCAAATGTTTGATGAGGCACACTGTATCACAATTAAGTCGCAATGGCTCTGAGCACTATGGGACTCATTAAGTCGCAATAGTTGGTGCATGATGAGTTTGTGCAAATTATACTGTATTTTCGCAAAAGAAGCACTAGTAAACCTGTCAACAAAAGAAATGTAGCCGTTATTCGTAAATGGTGATGCATCTTCGAATGAGAAAAGGTTAACAATTCACACAAAAATAAATTCCCAATTCTATTGCAGTTTTAGTGGAATCCCTGTAATCCATCTCATTTTTAACACTGAACGGCTGGAATGGAGAAGAGAGTTCACGTCGTTCGAAAAATATTATCATCAATGTACAGTAAAGCACGAAGTAAATCTATCATATGATCACACTCTTTCAGGATACTCATACATTGGGAATAATACCGACCACTTCTACGTTTGTGTAGTTCGTTGTATAACCAGTTTATTAATGCTGATACTGTGTGCGCAACCAGTGAAATGCTTTTTCTCGTCATGTGTCATTCGTGGGGACGTCTCGACTGTTTCTTGCTTGCAGTGGGAATGTGGATGTCCACATGCACGTAATACAACGCCTCTTATTACATCCATGTCCAGGTAATTACAGTGCAACTTCAAAACTTCAGACCTTGGACGCTTTTTACCAGGAACACGAAGGGGTCATACTTGCGGAAATCACCCTGTTTCGAACTTTTGTAACAGATTGCACAGCACACAGACAACATTGTTTTAGTTTCCTGCCTTGCTTCTAAATCACATGAGTTTATAATATTCCTCGCTTCCATATTTACTACCCTCACGATGAATCGTCTGTCCCTTTTTACGGTCTGACAACATTGTGGAGGCAGAAGATGTAATCTCATTGGCTAATGGCACTCCAGTTATTTAACTGTGCACTTTTCTTGACATGACAATAAACCGAACAAAAAAAACCATACAGATATTTGTAGCTGAGAACTATTATGTAGTAACGAAAAGAGATGGAGCTCTTAAATGGCAAAACTCGAAACACTACTCAGTGACAAAATTCAGTATACTGTAAGGCTATATTTTTTCGGAAGGAGCAAAACTTCCACTGCCCGTATGGACCATGCAGAAGTGAATATATGGCAGGAGTTCCTTCCCGCTCCCCGCCTCATCCCTCCAGCAGTAGCGCAACCACACAACGTCGCGTCCCAACTGTCACGGTCCCACTGGAACCTTTGAAGTTACAAAAATTTGCGCTGCGGTGTGCCGCTCCAGAAGCGCTACAGGGTCGCAATTTGCGACTGGCGATAGAGTTGAAATACCTATTTTAGGCACTGATGTGAAAAGTGTGTATGTAGAAAGTGGCACTGCGGTACTTGACGTAAACGCGTGTTACGGACGTATTTTTGCAGACATTTTAGACGTAGAAAGATCACTGTGATACTTGAAAATCAAAATAACTGTGAAAATTATTAATTTGTCGAACACCTAGCGTATTATTCAGATTAAATTGTGTTAGTCACCACCTGATCATGACAAGCGTTAAGTACTAGCTGATTTGAGGAATAATATTGAAAGTAAAAATCGTCTTGAATAACTACATACTACTAATTTGTTAATTAAGAAAATGTTCGTTTTTAACGTTCTGTGGAGAATATGTTTATACTTGTTATCGTATGCCATAGGAATTTTACCTGCCTGTTTAGCAGAACACATTTGTGTAACAACAAAAATACCGCCGGCCGCGGTGGTCTAGCGGTTCTAGGCGCGCAGTCCGGAACCGCGCGACTGCTACGGTCGCAGGTTCGAATCCTGCCTCGGGCATGGGTGTGTGTGATGTCCTTAGGTTAGTTAGGTTTAAGTAGTTCTGAGTTCTAGGGGACTGATGACCTCAGATATTAAGTCCCATAGTGCTCAGAGCCATTTTTTGAACAAAAATACCATCGTGGTACACCTCAGAGCTCGCGAACATGTTTTCGACACCAGTTGTCGTAAACATTTCAGTTTTTGTGTTGTTGATGCTTTTTGGCGCTTTTAGATGACATCATCATTGGGAATTACCAAAATTTGTGTCATTCTGAATATTCCGAGTAGTTCCGAGATTTGGCAGGAAATTAAAAAGTTAAAAAGGCAGCGAGCGGAAAGTTTTAAAAACACACACACACACACACACGCTTAATAATTTATGACTCCTTCTCCTCTCTCCCAATCACAGCCTAGTATTTTAGCGTGTTGTTTCAGCCACCAAGTACAATATAGCCCCTCTGCACTGTGTGCAAAAGTATATAAACGACTTACGTATGGAAAATGTCACATGCTTACAAAAGTATCTGAGTTGTGTGCAACGGCAAAAATTATGTATCCATTACTGACTTCAACAAATCGTTTATTGACTGGCTCATCATTCACATCAGTAAACTTCATTGATAGCTAGATATTATTTGCCATGAAATATTTGAATGTGTACATAGCACATACTCCACATAGTTGAAAGCCAGCATTTTCTTATCCAGTGTCATTAACAAATTAGTAATACGTATTGGACAAAGATGAGTTTTACTTTAATTGCTATTTCACAAAACTTCAAAAACGAGAGATAAAATTAACTGCCGCTTTTATGCTTCTGTCGCTTGTCTTCATCAACATTTGGTTGCACCACTAAAGCATTCAAAGTTCAGTGAATATTATGCTTGGTTTAAGCGACAACAGAACCTCGATTCAGTTAGCTTGTGAAGTTTCACAATATTACCTAACTAACGCAATGTAAACAAAGTGCGCCAGAATCTAGGTAAAAGCCACTGACCTTGATCACAAATGTAAACGAAGTGGCCCAAAACCCCGCAGTCATTGTGCCTACTGAAAAAAAAGCGCTTGATCTAATGTTTTTGCAAATTTAATGACAGACACATTCAAATTCTCTGTTTACAGCTGTTCAGTTTCAGACATCGCTGATGATCTTCAGGTATCTTGGAAACAAAGAATAAGAAGGACATTAAAACAGAATCCTGCTTACCTGCTTAATGCCAAATACATTGTAACATGCAGAGTCATGCAGTTGTGTCATACCCATCTACAACAGTGACCCCATTTTAGTACCTTACATATGCAAGTCATGCGTCGTCACAGTTCATAAAAATTGGTTTTCAATTTCTTATGTAAGAAGGTACGGTGATGTTTCCAAGTCTCCGTTACCTAACAGTTCCTCAGTTATACACATTCTGACTAAGTAGTACAGTGTGGACGTATTAATAGAGTTTCCTACAGTTTTGAAAGATTTAAATTTAAAAAACTATATATTAAAAATTGCAAGCTTTTACTCACGTCATTTTAAGTTTTAAAAATGGTTTAAAAATGTGGTAACAGATAGCCAAGATTTCACGGTACTTTCATTGCTGAGAGAATTGTGTTCAAATCTGGCGCAACATTTAAAAGGAGTTCAAGCATTAATAACGTTTATAAATGTTGGGGAAATACCGTCAAGAAAGTACCTGCCTATATGATACTCCCATTAAAACATTAAAACCGAAAGGAAAGAGACGGAGTTAAGGTCAAGTTATGGAGAGCAGCATCATGTACAGACAATGGATTCGAATGTTAAGGTCCATTTACGAGTGTAACGTATATGCAACAAATTTGTAACGTAGCTACAGCCAATGTTGCCTATGTTCGTCTGTGAAACTGGAGTCGAACAGCAATCTGAGCTATCAGTAAGTGTAATCTAACCTGCATAACATTGTGTGTGTGTTGTATGAGTGTCAGTTTCACTGTTATTTAAGCCCTCAACAGATCGTTACAAGAAAAACTTAAAACTAACATTTGGATACGCGGCGAGTATCTGACTGTGTTTTTGAACAAGAATTTACAAGTGATACATAATCTGACTTGTGCAACGGAACTTACTGGACTAGAGTGTTTCTATTTTGACCCGACGTTTTGCACTCTCCTCTTCAGATGACTGCATTTTTCCAAGTGGTTTACAGCAATGCAACATGCAGCAGCAGCGGCTAAAACTTATAATTACTAAGAATGAATTTAATAAAAAGAAGTTTGCTTGGGTCCTGTTAACAACTAAATAACTTTTGACAAGGCTTTACATTAATTAATTCTATTTAAAGCTTCAGAATCATCATGAACAACTACTAATAATGGCAATAACAAATGACATATATGTCAATAATAGTTGAGTGCCTCATTAACAAATTATTTCAATTTCAAAGTTACATTAACATCTAGTAAACACAGCATATTATTTACATGTGGAGAATAATTATTATTTGGAGGGTAAGGAGGCTTCTTTCACTGACAAGCAAAACATGGGATTATTGCAAACTCAGACGAACAATTGCAAGCTTAACATTGCAATTGCTTTTGTGCTATGCTTGCGAATTTTTCGTTGAATTCTATCTTCAAGTGTAGGTAAGCCATCTAAATCTCTCCTGGCTGTATGTATAAGCGAAATCAGGCCTTAAGTGTGGTAAGATCTGCCATCACCGACGTGAGGGCAGCATGACACATCTTCTGTCTCCGAGCTCTCGACCAACACATCTCTTCCACTCTGGCAGATAGTCCTCATCTCATAACAATGCTCAGAATCGTGCTCCCATGTTTCACCCTCAGATTGTTACTGGCGACATCTGAGTGCTTACACAATACAAAGAATTGCATTAAGTTGGAGATATTGTTTTATGTAACGAAGAGTTCTGACACACTCCTTGCATAGCCTTCCTGTCACTTCTTTAAGAATTTGAATGGGACATGAACAAATGGGACAAAAGGATCTAAATAGTCTTAATTGAAATACCTAAACAAAATACATAAAGATGTAGAAGTTCTATTAATGTTAGAAGGATTGTTCATTGTAGGCTCATTTATCTTGTGACCATTTTGTGAGCCTTATAAAATAGGTAATTAGGCACATTTTTGTACATGAAAAATTTCGAACATTAAAATTTAGAAATACAACAAGGAAAACATGTAAAGTGTTATTGTTTTGTAGAAAGGGAATGTTATCTGCATAGGAAGTTTTCTTTTGTTTTGCATTTTGCACACTTGTACAAATACGAGAGGAGAAGCAACGCCATAAAATTTGTATAGAGATGTGTTTAGTGTCTATATCACTAATACCTCAGGGTAGAAATGTAGAGTATAGTAGGATCATGCAGCAGTGTGTGCAGTGCCTACCACACTGACACCTTCACTTGGAAAAACTGCATTTTTGGTAACACAGTGGCTTGTATTGTCAGTGTCCTTTCACTGAGACAGCACTGTGTAACTGTGGCTCTCGAAGGCAAAGTTCAGAAGTTTTGAAACAGTGGCATATACTGTCTGTGTTCTTTCACTGAGACAGCAATGTGTGATTGTGGTTCTGAAAGGCAAGGCTTAGCATTGGTTACTTATTGCCACTCAAGAACAGGTATTTACTGCAGATATTCTTCATTACGGCAGACCTTCCCGGTTGCTGCTGTCATTGGAAGTGATATCATTGTTGCAGATATCATGTGTGCATACGCATTTTGTAATTTGTTTGTCACCTGGCAGATCCCAGTTACTTGACAGACAATACTAATTGTAAGAACTTTACAAATTTTTTACATATTCTTGCAAACATAAGTGAAGATAGTCAAGTAATTAACTGCACATGCAGTTTATATGAATAAAAGTTGGTAAATTGTTTCATATGAGACACAAATATATTAACATGAATCTAAAATTATTGTACATAGAACTCATATGTGTGGCATTATGAGAAGTCTTTACTTACTAATTCAGATATCTGCTAGTGAATTTTATGAACGTAAACATATAAAACATTTAGTAATTCTGCACAGGCAGTGTCTCCTTGTAATATAAATATCAAACAAAGTGTGTTTCATTATACAGTATTATACAAAAAATGACACAAAAATGTCCAAGAAATGCTTTGCATATTGCAGTGTCATACACAAAATGACACAAAAAATATTATATTGTATAAAAAATGCTTTGTATATATGAACATAGGATATGCTGCTTGAGGCAGCTGTATGGAAAAATGCTAAAAATAATTATTGGTCTGTACAGGCAGTATTTGGTGCATATTGATAAAAGTCTTAATTATTTGTATGATCAGAAGGGCATTTTTGTTGGGGAATGGAGGTACTATCCTGCCATCAGCCTAATACCACAAAACACACAGGGACACAGGGATCTATGCTACACGTAAACTGAACCCATCTTTCTAATGGATATGGATTGCAGTAAAGGGATTTGGTTTAGTTAGATTTTTCATTGTTGTATTCACTGTGGAATACTGTTGAATGTATGTTCTCTCCTCTATTTTCATCTGAAAAAAAAATTGATTAGTTCTTATATTAACAGTAGTATAAATGTTACATAAACTTCTTATTTTCACATTCATAGTTTACACTGTAGTGTGTGCTGGCACGTTTATTGTCGTCAGTTTGGTTCCTAAAGGAAGAAATTCTTTAGTGTCTAAGCTAACAAGTAATAAGTTTTCTTGTTTCTGGAATAAGTGCAAAGTTCAGTTTCCTCTGATACCAGCAAAAAGATTATTAGTACATGAAATATTTTTATGGTTTTTTAATTAACCGTTTGTGGTCCAATTGCTTTCATTTTAGTATGATTTACTTTCATCTCTGGTCCTTTCCTTCCTAGTTTGATATCTACTACTATCTGAAAAGATTTCATTAATGGCATACATATATGCATTATAAATTCTACAATGCTGTAATTGCCTATGTTTACTTGTGGCAGTGAAAAACTATATGAGACGAACATGAATGTTACCTTGTTCCACGATTTTTGTTCTACCTTTCTCCATACCCTGCGTTGTTGGCATTTCTGCCTTTTTCTTTTCGAGCTATGCCCTGAACAATAATAATCGTAAGAAAAAACGCTTTATTAGCAATATAATAACCGAAGTGTCTTCCACAGAACATCTTACACAATATTTAGTGTTGGAGGCGTCTTCAATGGACCCTCAACACATCGTACCTTCATTTCCTTACTTCAATGTGGAGGAGTTCCTTTGAACCCTCTTGTATTACTTAACATTAATCTTTTTCTGGGAGTGGTGTCAGCTTGTTGTTTTAATTGTGGTTTCCGCTTCTGTTCCTAATGGCAGCTCATAGAACTGATAAATGGTATTATGCATCAACTTCTGGAGTGTTGTGAAAACTAACATTATGCTTTAGCAAGTGGAAGTTTCTATATGTTACATCTCTTCTCGTAATCTGTAAGAATAATCAATTCATCACTTAGTAAGCGCTGGATTCTTTTATGAAGCTTTGATACAACAATGAGAATCGTTTATTACTTAAAAGTGGAAGAACAGAGGAATTTTTTCCGTGGAGACAACAGTTACCACTTCCTTTCACAACATGGTAAATCTCTTTCTCTCTTAAAAGGAATGCTCCAGCGAGGGCTGTGACTTATTTACGATCTGTGCTGGAGTTACACACAAAGAAAGGTGAACTATAAACAGCATGCCAAGCTGGGCGACGAATTCCTGCTAATGCCTTTGGCCTTGACCTACCTTGTGGCCAGCTGTGACAAGTTAAAGGAAAAAAATAAAATACTTCACTCTCACCAAGCTGTCTCTCGAAAGCTCATTGTGGTCCCGCTGTTTCTTACCTGGAGTGGACTCTTGTTGTTAACATAACGAAGAAAATACATCTTAAAACTAACACACAATATAGAAAATATAGATAGAAGAATACACTGCTACGGTCGCAGGTTAGAATCCTGCCTCGGGCATGGATGTGTGTGATGTCCTTAGGTTAGTTAGGTTTAAGTAGTTCTAAGTTCTAGGGGACTTATGACCACAGCTGTTGAGTCCCATAGTGCTCAGAGCCATTTGAACCATTTGAGAATACACTTGAAAATACACAGCTTATTCAATGACTGGCTTTATGTGTGAAATATGATGTAGGCCTTTAGTGTTATGAGTACATAAATTTTCCAGTAAAACAGCATTCTCGTGCACAGTGAGACGAATACATGTGCCATTGTACATCAGGAAAAATTTCTTACTAGAACTCTTACCTTAATTGAAGAGACGGTGGATCTTAACCAATACCTTCTGATTAACAGGAAATTTTATTACTCTGATGCTTTTAGAAAGATATTTATTTCTTTGTTCTTCCACCTCGCCTTTTTTTTTTTGTTTTAGTGCAAGATTTATAATGACGTGAAGTCATGTGATAACTTGTTTATTATGTCCTGAAATATCTTAGTATGGATGTCCCGTGTTCTGTGTTTGTTTAACGTTGCAGTACAGTTTGCACTATTTATTGATCTCTTTCATACTACATTCGGCTGTATTAGATGTTGGCCAACACATAGCATGCATACCCAAGTACGTGAACGAAACTGGGAGGCATTATCGGATATAACCTTATCAACGTGGCCTATTTCTTTTAGGAAATTTTTTAAGCAAGTTGTAACAACTGTCCTTGTGGTAGTTTCTCTCAAGGGAGTGAGAGAAATGTATTTTGATGTCAATTCAGCTGCTACGAAAATGTAAACACACCAGTTTTCTGAGCCTACAAGAGGTCGCCTACAAGAGGTCCTAATAAATCAACTGCTGCTAAATGCCTCAGTTTTACAGGGATAAGAAGAAACAATGGGGCGTGAAGTGCCACAGTGGGTGGATTTACTTTAAGACAAAGCTTACAGCTGCTGAGGAGATTTTTAAGTCTCTTCGCCATATTATTAAAACAGCATGTTCACGAAGTTTATGCAAGCACTTGCATGCACCATAACGCCCATAACTAAGGTAAATGTACCAGATGAGTTTGTTCACTACCTTATCTGGTATACATACCACCAAAAAGAATTATCAGAGCTAAGTTTAAAGAGAATATTGTTCCTGAGCATGTAATAATGCCTAATTTCTGTGATAGCTTTTTCTTGCCACTTCTCTTTAATGTCGTTCCATACTGGGTCCTTACCCTGCTATTTACCAATGTTCTGTAATGAGGACAAAACGAAATTCTCAAACATGACTTTCTTTATCTACAGAAGACTGAAATTATGTTTATTCATGCTGAACCCCTTGTTATTTGTAGATAGCCCAATGGGCGCATGAGACAGTGTATCTGCAACGATATTCTGCTCACGAGGGATGTGGGTAATGGTCATTTGAAATTCTTGAAGATACGGAGCCCACTGTCTTAAGCGCTCTTTTATCAGTTTTGAAGGTATTAGAGGTTAGACTGCACGATGGTCTATATAGATAATACCATATAGAAAACAATGAAATTTCGTAAAAGCCCATACAAGGGCTGATAGCTCCAATTCTGTGATGGAGTAATTTCGTTATGACTTTGAAAGAATGCGTCTATCAAAGGCTATGCTCCTTTCTACAGTAACACCATTTTCCCCCACCTCTTGAAACATGTAAGCCCCAAGTCCAACCTTGAAAGGGTCTGTGGACAAGCAAAAATCTTTCGATAAGTCTGGATGACCTAATATTTTAGCTTCAAGCACAGCTTTCTTGAAGCATTGCAATTCCATTTCAGCCTGCCCATCCCATTTTCACAGTGCGTTTTTCCCTGTGAGAGCATAACTCATAAGTTCAGAAATCTGCGATAAAGATTAATCCGAGGAAACTGCAAACATCTCGCTTATTTGTGGATGAAGAGATTAACCTTATGCATTCGAGTTTGTCAGGATCCGATTCTAGGCCTGTCGATGAAATGACGTAGCCTAAAAAGTGTACCTTAGACTTTCCAAATGCGATTTTCTCCAGATTTACAGTAACGCCTGCATCAAGAAAAACTCGCAGCAGGGTGTTTAGAATTCTATTATGTTGGTGCCAAGATTTTTCTGCTATGTCATCAACTCAGGCTGTAAAATTGTTTTTCAAATAGGCAGGGAGAATAGTATTCAGCCCACGAATAAACGCTGCTGTAGAACTGTTGAGCCCAAAGGGTAGCTTGCAGAATTGGTAACATGTACCGAAACACAATAATTCCGTGTATTATCGGCGTTCTGGATGAAGTTCAGTTTGTCAAAAACTTGATCAGAGATCAACTGAAGACAGGACCTGTACTCCATAGAACTTTCCGAGGAGTTCCCCATAGACTGAGGCCTATCAGTTTCTGGTACTATAATGGCATTCATTTGTCTCGAATCCAAGACCAAATGAATCGAGCCGACTTTCTTCTTAAAAATGTGTAATGGACCATTGTAGGAGCTTACTGCTGTCCCAATGATTCTGTGTTGTAACACAGTTCGAATTTCAGCTTTAACCTTTTCTCTATAGTGTGCAGGAATAATATGTGAGGGCACTCTAAATTTATATGAGGTGTCACCTGGAACTTATAATTAACGCCTTGAATGGTGCCAGAACGATAGGTGAAGACGTCAGTACGATTATGCAATAAGTTTACAAGGCCTTGTTTGTCATCCTCTGGGCACTGTTGTGTGCTTTCTACTTTGTCATGGATTATATGATCTATATCTATGACCTTACTAGTGCTCTGCCGTGATCATATTCTAAATTTATTTCGTCACAAATACTAATTTATGAGGTGTACGGATTTTGTTCTCTTAGAAAACATAGACAATTAGCATCTTCCTCTTGATGAAAGATCCATTCCTCAAATTGTAGAAAAACAAGTTTACCCTCTATTTCTGTTTCTACTTCTCCTTCACTGAAATTTAACACCACTTTATGTGCACTTAAAAAGTCTACTCATAAGATCATTTGAGTGGACACGATGCGCACAATCACTGAGTGTGATGAGACACTATGACCCGGACACTGAAAATCTATGTTCGTCTGTTGCCTCACATCACACTATTCGCGGCAATGGCACCCTTAGTTCATGTCTTTAGCGAGGAAAGTACTGGACAGTCTGTTATTTTACAACATTGACTAAACATGACATGACTTACAACGGAAACAGGACTGTCTGAGCCTAAAACTGCTGAAAACTGAAATTGATGTGACTTTCTACCTTTTCCTCTAACAGAAAATCCCTTGGATCTTCTAAGTGTACAGTATTTTGTGTTGTGTCATTTTCGTTCTGCTACAATGTGCTTTTGCTACTGCCTGTGCTAGTCACAATGCTATTTCACAGGAATTGTTTCCAGGATCTGATGACCTTATTTCCACAAATTCACGCAACTTTTGCTGCTTTACATCATCGTTGAGTTGCCAATCTGTTGCTGGCGGTTGTGGTCATGTTCTGTGAAAATTGGGAGCAGAATCATTACTACTGTTACTCTGAGTAGACATTGCCCGACCTTGATTTGCGTTGCCATCACTATTATATGACGAATGACACTCATTGTTGTAGCTATCTGGTCAAACTATACTCATTTGTATTATTATAATGCATGTTCTCCGGTGCATTGTTTCCCTGGAAACTGTCACTGTTATAACAATTGTTTCTTCTATTACCCTCCTTTGTAAAAATTTTCTTACCATTAAAGGGTACATTCCGGAAATTTCCATTGCATCTGTTTCTTTGGAAATCACCAGAGTTGCTATTTAATTGTTGATTGGTCACACTACGATGGTCATAATATGTTTTCTGAAGGTTTTGTTGGTCGTAATTGTTGCAGTTGTTAGGACTACTGTTAAAATCTTGCATAGGATGATTGTTCTGCGCCAACTGTGGGTTCCTCACGAATTGTTGTGAATAGTCATGTTGGCATGCATCATTTTCGTTATTATAGTGGTCATTTGGGTGCCATTATTACCGTACTGGTTCACAGAAGCCTGCATTTGTCATCGTCATCTTCTAGTTCTCGCAAAAGTCCTGTGAACTCGTCAATGTCGTCTTTGGATCTACTAGCTACAATGACGTGTTTTATGTAAGTGGGGAGTTGTGTTATGCATATACCGATAAGTTCTGCTGGACTGTGCGGATTGTCTAAATGCCGGTTTCCACGCACCATGTCCTCAAAGTGCAATGTTGGGGTGGTAAATTCCGATCTTTCGAACGGTTTCTGGTTTAATATGGTTGTTTCTACCCTTGATTACGTTGTGGGAAACCAATACGTCCTCAAAAAGGCGTGCTGAAATTCTGCCAGTTATCGGCATAGTTGTGCTATTGAACGAATTCTATAAGCCGGCTCATTTTCGAAATAAGAGCACATGAATTCCAGCTTGTTTGCAATCGGCCATTCAGGGGGTAACGAATAATGGAATTGATCAAGCCAGGCCTTTGCGTGTATTTCTTTACTAGTATTACGAAATGTTTTAAGTTTTCGTACCTGAAGGAAGTATTTGTACTCGATCCTATCGTCCCTTCTTGGTTCAAAATTGTGGGGGATAAAATCTCATAGGTTGTTCTGTTTGTTGCCTACTGTAATCTTCAAGTTGACGGACACTTTGCAAATGCGTTCTGAAGTCGACGGGTATCTGACCGCTGACGCAATCCGATTGCTGATTAATTTCCCAATCTGTTCATTCTTCAGTAGGAGCTGGCATTTTTTCAGCACTAAGAATATTTGGTTCTCAAGAATTTAATCTATCTTTACTTTCCTGTTGATGAGCACTTGCCCTTCCTGTAGACGTTTCATTTTGAAATACTCCTCTGTTTAGGAGAAGAGTACAGGCGCAGTGACGTCAGAGCTTGCTTCTACATTGTTGGACAAGTCTGTAACTTTTGTAGTTAGGTCGTCAGTTTTCTGAGAAACTGTACCTAACTGCTTTACTATAGAATGAACTCTTTCTTCTGCAGAGTCTGTTTTGGTGCTAATTTCTGTAATATTACAGGCGTTTCGATCGCAGTGCTGTTTGAGATCCGTGATCAAAGTGCTAGGTATTGCTGCTTTAACGGCAGTTAACACATCATGTTTGTGCTTTTGGAAACCCTTCTCAATCCTTGAGATCCGTTCTGTTTGTTGAGTTTCCACAGTCTCAACGTTGTTAATTTTAGTTTCTAAAGTCTGCACTTTAGGGAGTAATTTTTCATGCAGTGTTCTGGTCAGTTCATTCATAATTGTTCTACTTTCTGTTTGAGTCGTCGTAATTTGAGTTTTCAAGCCTTCTATCACTGTTTGTGTGTCCTGTTGGGATTTTGTTGGGACATATGTGTGTCTTCTTGGAATTTGTTAAACATGGTTTCTAACAGCGTTTGCAATGAGTCACTTGTAACAAATTGAACATTGCTGTTATGTGAAGCGTCTGAGCAATTGTTTGTACCTCAGAATGACTTACGGAATCTGAATTTACTGTCTCTGAAAAGATATGTCATGATGCGTCACTGTGCTATGATACTTCACTATTTGTTAATTCTACAGTGCTTTCTGCATTACCGCTGAGGTCATCCGTTACATTGTTTGACCTTGTAATGAGGCAGTAGAAACTTGTTTCTCATTATCTGTGTGAACACTTTCCGCTTCAGTCGCTGAAGGCTGGGAATGTTCTGGAGAGATAATCTCATCATTAGTGGTGTCTGCATATGGAAGTTGTCTGAGGTCCCTAATGCGACTAGCGTATTTCGTGTTCTGAGCCATCGTTAGTAATAATCAGAAAAATATGACAGAAAATAATTTCTCACCAACGAATGCATCTCATTACAAAATCACTTACGAAACAAAGATAATGATTTCTACTAACGCAAGATAGATTGCCTGCCACTTAGCATCAGTCATGTCACACGGAAAAAAATTATGTTCGTAACTCTTAGTCCACGACAATGAGTCGTGAAATATATCACACCCAAGTCATGATTAACACAGATGGACAATAATCCACAATTATTGCTGAAAAACAAAGTACATATATAATTAGTAACAAGGCACGCCAGTTGTAACCACTGTGTGTGTAATGTTAATCTGACGGCGTTTTTACAATTTCCAACGGTGTCATCTAGCAACACAGTTCGCCATATGTAACATATGTGCAACCAATTCCGCAGAAGAAGTGGCTAAATCTTATTGTTACTATGAATGAATTCAATAAAGGGGAGTTTGCTTGGGTCCTGTTAACTATTAAATAAATTTTCAGCAGGTATTTCATTAATTAAATCCATTTAAAACTAAAGAATCATCATGAACAACTATTAATAATGACAATGACAAAGGACATAGGTGTCAATAATGGCTGAGTGCCTGATTAACAATTTCAAAGTTACATTAACATTTAGTAACCACAGCATATTATTTAGATGTGGAGAATAATTATTATTATTTGGAGGGTAAGGAGGCTTCTTTCACAGACAAGCAAAACATGGGAGTATTGCAAACTCGTACTAACAATCACGAGCTAACACAGCAAATGCTTTTGCGCTATGCTTGCGAATTTTAGCTTGAATTCCGTCTTCTGCCGTAGTTAAGCCATCTATATCTCTCCTGCGTACATAAATGGCATCAGGCCTTGAGTGTGGTAAATCTGCTGACACGTCTTCTGTCTCCGAGCTCTCGACCAACATTACGCTTCCATTCTCGCAGACGGACCTTCGTCTTGCAACAATGCTTAGAATCACGGTCCCATGTTTCGCCCTAAAATTATTACTATCGATATCTGAGTGCTTACATAATGCAAAGAATAGCGTTAAGTTGAATATAAAGTTAAATGTAAGGAAGACGTCTGAGATTCTCCTTACACGAGCTACCAAAAAAGTGACCGTCAACTTATGGCCTTATGCAAAGAAGAAAATTAATCAAAATCATCTATACAGTAACTCACTTATAAGATTGGCACTGAAGTAGAGGACGACACACAGAAAACCTAAATACTGAATTGGATTTTCCGAAACTGATACACCGAGGAAGATCGTAATATGGTATCCCCTTTAAATCACTGCACGAATGCCTAAAGTCAGATATTGAGATACGTTCATCGTGAAATAGGAAATCGAATATGTCACTCAACAGACGAATGCCAACTGGACTTGAGGTGTCTGACAAGTGTACCGTCCTAAACAGAATTTCGAAACCAACTAGCTCCATTTCTAGCAGCAGTTCATCGTAGGTCACTGGAGTATCACTGTTTTCCGGCTTCTGTGGTCAGAGTTGCATGTCATTGCGTTAATGTATTTATGCTTGGTAATCAAAAATCGATTCTCTCTGTTAGATTGTAAGATTTAGAGGAAGCACTGAATCTCAGAAGGCTTTCGACGACCTTCCGAAATATCGACAGCGTGTGGCACTGACTGTAAAAGAAATCCATCAATAAACACTTCCGGGCTAAGTTGCCGTGGTCGATCTGTAAAACTTCTTCTCCCTAACGTTTCGTTCTCAACTACGGAGAACATCTTCGGAGGTGAGTCAACGACTGGCTGCTAGGAGCTGGGGCCGCCGCTTATATGGATATCGTAGAGGGCGCCACCGCACGTCACGTGGCGTCGATGTGCAGCTATCTCTGGCTATCGTCTGTTCTCTCGATTGCAGGCAATCGATTGTCACGTGATTGATGCAACGTCGACCGCCATATCTTATCCAATTTTAATCCTTCTTCTTTACGATTAAAATTGTATTGATGTTTGTGGATTTCAATTGCCTCTCTATACATACGTGTATAATAATGCGACGTCCTCGCTAGCACGCTGGTTTCACCAAATTTTATTTCGTGATCTCCATCCTTAAAAACATGTTCCGCTACTGCCGATTTGTCGATATGTCCCAAGCGACAGTTTCTTTTGTGCTCCGTCAACCGTGTATTGATGCTTCTTTTTGTAGTTCCTATGTAAACCCTGCCACAACTGCACGGAATTTTATATACCCCTGGGGTGGCTAGGGGGTGACGAGCATCTTTTGTTGATCTTAGGCATTTACTAATTTTCTTAGTAGGTCTGAAAATGGTCTCTACGTGAAACTTGGCTAGTACTTTCCCAATGCGATCCGTGATATTATGGATGAACGGAAGAAATACTTTTCCAGCTGATGGTTGTTGCTCTCTCCTATTTTTAGGCATTTTTCTATTTGGGTGAAGTGCTCGGTTAATCTCGTTTTTCGTACAACCATTTTTTGCAAAGGCTATTCGTAAATGATTTAGTTCTTCTTGTAAGTAGCCTGGTTCACAAATATTATTGGCCCTATCCACTAATGTTTTTATGACCCCCCTCTTTTGCCTAGGGTGGTGGTTTGAGTTCTTATGGAGGTAGCGATCAGTATGTGTACCTTTCCTGTAGACCTTATGGCCTAAGGTCCCATCCGCCCGTTTGATAACTGATACATCCAAGAAGTTAAGTTGTCCGTTCTTCTCCTTCTCCATAGTAAATTTAATCTTTGGGTTGATGCTATTTAAGTGTACCAAGAAATCATTCAAGTCTTCTTCCTCATGATTCCATATTACAAAGGTATCATCCACATACCGATACCACTTCGAGGGGCGTTTTTTGGCCGACTGCAGTGCTTGATGTTCAAAATATTCCATGAATAAATTCGCAATTGCGGGACTTAGGGGGCTTCCCATGGCTACCCCATCGATCTGTTCATAAAATTCGCCATTGTACTGAAAATAGGTCGAGGATAGACAGTGTTGGAACAAGGCTACTACATCAGTAGGGAACATGTCGGCTATATGGGAGAGAGCTTCATCAACTGGAACCATCGTGAACAAAGACACTATATCAAAACTGACAAGGATGTCATTAGGACCGACAGTAATTTCCCTCAATTTCTCAATGAAATGTAGAGAGTTTTTAATATGACTTTTAGTTTTGCCTATGGAAGGTTGTAACAAAGAGGCAAGGTGTCTGGCTAGTTCTTGGGTAGGAGCTCCAATTGCGCTGACTATTGGTCTCAAAGGAACATCAGGCTTATGTATCTTTGGTAATCCATATAATCTCGGAGGATAAGCCTCCGTTTTACAAAGATACTTTTTAACTTCTGTAGTAATGGAAGACTGTTTTATCAGACGATTGGTGGCATTCAGCACATTCGTTGTGGGATCCTTTTTCAACTTCTTGTATGTGCTGGGTTCCAGGAGATCACTGATCTTCTTGTGATAATCCTCATTATTCATTGAAACAGTAACATCCCCTTGTCAGCGGCAACTATAATAACATTCTTGTCTGCATTGATCTCTCGCAATGCCTTCCTTTCCCCTTGAGACAGATTGCTACTGGGTGGCTTAGCTTTGCGTAATATCCTGGAGGTTTCCATTCTAATTTCGTCAGCAGAATATGATGGTAACTGACGAATTCCTGCCTCTATATTAGCAATAATGTCCTCCATAGGAATCTTGGATGGAGTTATCGCAAAATTCCCTCCTTTAGACAGAACAGAAAGTTCTTCCTTAGACAACTCTTTTTCTGATAAATTAATAACCGTTTGGGAATTGTTTGGAATCGGTGTTTCCTGTCGACCCTCTTGTAGACGATCAAACTTCTTCTTCTGCCTATTGGAAGACACTTCTGCACTAATCTCCATAGGTCTAAATGTTAAACTGTCCACTTTGTTCCAATGACAAAACTGCATAGTATTGCTAATAAGTAAATGAAGATTTAGCAGTTGACCATCACATACCGCCAGTCCTCGTCGTGTCTGATGTATCCGCTCAGGTAGTAATGCCAGTTCCATACGAGAGTAAATACGGTTAGCTTGTGCCGAATGAAACATTCTTCTAACTTTAAAAACTTGGGAACTATACCGGTATCACGACAGCGTAGCAGAAACGTGAGTGAGCAAAGTTGTTGACCTTTCTTCTTGCGTAGGTTCTCCAGTCGTCGTACCCTTGTTGACATTTCCTCCCCGTAGAGGCGTCGAATCATTCCATGTAGGCTTTCACGGCCGGCGTCTTCATCAATAAACACTTCCGGGCTAAGTTGCCGTGGTCGATCTGTAAAACTTCTTCTCCCTAACGTTTCGTTCTCAACTACGGAGAACATCTTCGGAGGTGAGTCAACGACTGGCTGCTAGGAGCTGGGGCCGCCGCTTATATGGATATCGTAGAGGGCGCCACCGCACGTCACGTGGCGTCGATGTGCAGCTATCTCTGGCTATCGTCTGTTCTCTCGACTGCAGGCAATCGATTGTCACGTGATTGATGCAACGTCGACCGCCATATCTTATCCAATTTTAATCCTTCTTCTTTACGATTAAAATTGTATTGATGTTTGTGGATTTCAATTGCCTCTCTACACATACGTGTATAATAATGCGACGTCCTCGCTAGCACGCTGGTTTCACCAAATTTTATTTCGTGATCTCCATCCTTAAAAACATGTTCCGCTACTGCCGATTTGTCGATATGTCCCAAGCGACAGTTTCTTTTGTGCTCCGTCAACCGTGTATTGATGCTTCTTTTTGTAGTTCCTATGTAAACCCTGACACAACTGCACGGAATTTTATATACCCCTGGGGTGGCTAGGGGGTGACGAGCATCTTTTGTTGATCTTAGGCATTCACTAATTTTCTTAGTAGGTCTGAAAATGGTCTCTACGTGAAACTTGGCTAGTACTTTCCCAATGCGATTCGTGATATTATGGATGAACGGAAGAAATACTTTTCCAGCTGATGGTTGTTGCTCTCTCCTATTTTTAGGCATTTTTCTATTTGGGTGAAGTGCTCGGTTAATCTCGTTTTTCGTACAACCATTTTTTGCAAAGGCTATTCGTAAATGATTTAGTTCTTCTTGTAAGTAGCCTGGTTCACAAATATTATTGGCCCTATCCACTAATGTTTTTATGACCCCCCTCTTTTGCCTAGGGTGGTGGTTTGAGTTCTTATGGAGGTAGCGATCAGTATGTGAAGTTTTACAGATCGACCACGGCAACTTAGCACGGAAGTGTTTATTGATGAAGACGCCGGCCGTGAAAGCCTACATGGAATGTAAAAGAAATGTTTGGTATACAAGATTTGGTATACAATATTTCACAAATGTTGTCAGCTGCTTGCGGATGTTAATGCATACGGAAACTGTCGTATAAATATTGAGCGAGTCTGAATGGTATCTGGAAAGCCAGAAGAGCAGCATTTGAAAATCTATATTTTTAACATAACTAAGAAGAGTTAAAACAGTAAAAAAAAAATAATATTCGACTCAATGGGGTACCTTTAGTTTCATTTCCGACCTCTCGTAATTCTTTAATATTTGACGAAGGGTATTTTTAAAAGGTAAACGTCTTCTGGGTGTCTTGTGACTTTACGAGCGATTACTTATACCTCAGGTAATTGGGCTACACATGGTTCTGTTTTCAAAATGGATCGATGAAGCCATAGCGTCGAGCTGTGCAGTTCTGCTTTCATGCCAAGCAGCTTACACACTGAAAAAAACCTTTACGTGTCACCCTGTAGCCAAATAAACTACGAATTGGCTAGAATTCCGTATTAAAAAAGTAATAAAAAATAATAAGTTAAATTTAAATGAATAATTAAGAAAGGGGTTTTATTCTAACGTCTAAATGTGATGACGATGCAGTGAAGTTGCGCTGAGTGCGTAACAAGAATGTTAACAGAAGAATCCCCAAGAAACGTGGAAAACTAAGTCCATTTCTAGAAAGAACTACACGAAATGTTCGTCAGCTCAAAATAATTCAGAGTTCAGAGTTCAGCGTGACGATTTGTACATAAACACATGAGAGATAACGAGTAGCAACTCATAGTCTGTAATTTCTCAGTCCCGTTATGCAAGCCAGGAAGTTCTGCACTGGAGCAGATACAGACTCCTCGACAACTGACGTCATTTCGAAAGTTTATTTTAGCGGACGTTCGCCGCCCATAATGCATAACTCAGACGCCTAATTTCAAGGGTTACCTCCTGCATGTCAACCTTAGTCGAGATATAATGTAAAAGTCTCCTGAATCTCTCCCTCGAGCGCCCCATTCAAAAGTATCTGTCTCCACTTGATCCAGCAGACTTCTGTCTGATTGGCTGATGGCCATCCCTACCCAAAATACGTCGTTCTAACGTTCTTCAGGCTTATTTGACTCAAATTGACCACATTCAGCACTAAACTAAAATATTATAACAACATTAAAAACTAAACGAATATTGTAAATATTTCGTCACTCTCAGAACCAGTTACAATAAATATGAGTAATCATTTGATATTAAATAAATAAATCAGGATTCTTGTGCATGTGCACCCACTTTAAATGACAGTAAAATGTTGTTAAATATGATTTAAAAAAATTCTTATATCTGCTTGATAGAAGAATCTATTGGCACTATTTTCCACTGTGGTGTCAGTTAAGGCATGTGTTGACCACCTTTAAATTACAATTAAAAAATATATATATACCAAGCATGATCACATTTGAGTAAACTTATCGGTAAAATAATAATGTATTCCTTAAATAACTATACGATTATGATATGGTATGCAGTATACATACTGCATTCAGTTAATGAAAAAGATGGAAATATGTAATAAGTCAATAAATAAATTAGATACAGATCTGCAGCCTTCAAGGATGATACCTATCATGCAATATAATCGTCTGAGATATTGTTTGTTGAAACCGCTTGATGTGTTTAAAAGTTGTTAATCCTAAGTTGAATTGCGAAAATATTTAGTTATTGTGAATTATTAGCTTTTGTAGTTTTCAAGGTATTGAAAATATTATTGATTCAGTGGATGCATCTCATTTTTCTGAGATCCCAGATGTATTCAAATTGTGCTTCGTTTTGGAACTGTAATTTATTATTCAATTACTAAGAGTAGTAAGTAATCATATTTCAGACTACCTTAAACTCTGTCATTTATGGTATCTTTCCTACACTCTGACTGTGCGAGAAACTGCCATCCGAATCCTTCCTGCTCTGATATTTACCCACATCAGGCAACACTGATCGCTTTTGTCTCTTGGCTGATCATACTGGTCGCTTTGGCTGTGGCATCCATGCCACACCCTGGACCCTTGGCCCGCCTGCTTCCACTCAGATGCACTAACAAATTCACCTTACCACATATAGACTCTAAGTGGCCGAATAACTCGGCTACATATGCATAACGTTGCACAGTTTAGAACTAACAATTCATATGCTGGCTGTCTACAATAATCGCTAACCTCTGGTCAGGTTTCTCTACTACATGATACACAGTTATCTTTTTCTGCCACAGGTTGACCAACAGGCCGGAAAGTTTGTCGAAGTACTATGGCTGGTCAGTGTTTATGATCTTGCCTCACCTCCTCTCATTTATGACGCACGCCATCCTTTGGGCAGAGATACGCAAGGCACTACCACAATCCGGCCGCAATATGTGGAAGAACGAAACATAAAATATGTGGAATAAATACACAGCTGCAGAAGACTTAATTATCTGTGCGACATGATTATTACTCCTGCGAGATCGTAAAATCGTAGGTTTACTAGTTAAAACAGCCGTATCTGTACAGTTATTAAAGTGTTGCAGGGAAGACTTTTATATTTTTCAGATCATAAAATGACGTCTCATCCACGTGTACGCAGCACCGTTATCTTCCCGAGGATACATTCGTCGAGTAAGTAGCTAGGCCGAAACACCGCTCCTCGTTGTACTCATAAACGATTCCAGGTTTATTATATTTTAGTTAATTTATTTATTTAAGAAATTTTGTTTAAGAAAATTCTCTGCTTCATATGTATTTTTGGTATTTTTGGTTACAATTTCCAGTGGTTTTACTTAGGTTTTAGCTTCAGTCTTTTAAAAGTTAAGAATATAAGACTTTGTTTTTAAATACCACAGGGGAGCTATATATATGTCCCGCAGCGTCTATCTTGATGATACTCCTCGTCGGAACTGTTCCACCAGAAATCTCTAAAATGTTTACTTCGCTACGAAGATCATTCGGCATAAAAAGGTGCTATGTTGTGTGATGCGTATGGATTGATGTGTGTAACTTTTTATCAACGAAAGTTTATTGCTTCTGAGATACCATCTCAAAGAATATTGACCGTGAAAAGATTCAGGCTCGCACTATCATTCCACACTGCACCTCCGATCGATCTACGTAACGTGATATCTGAAGAATGTTTGTCAAATCTGTTATAAATTGATAAACACACACCTTGAATGCGTATTGTTCTCCTGAATTTGTTTATTGTGCCATCGACTAACTAAACATTCACAATGGAGCTTAGTAACGTCACACAATAGCAAACTCTCTCCAACATAAAACACGTCCGATCTCTGTAATTGCTTCACACAGAGTCCTCAAATATACATCTTTGGTTATTAATTCCAGAGCGTTTTGTCCGTAGTGCGGAACGTCCAATTACAGCACGCAGTTTATACTATCCTCGGCATTAATAATTGGCCGCACCTGAGTCAAAGTATTTCACCATTTACGATCCATTGCAATGCACTTTGGGCGCGCAATTTCTTTATAAGACAATACGGGGCTAAAACTGTTACAAAATGGACCCTACTGTTTCCTACAATATTACTGAATGGAATACGCTGGCGGCTGATGACAACTTTTGCCACTTATGAACTTTGTGTAGCTTTCATAATCACTCGCTACGTCTCATAAGGTTAAATATTTTGACATTAGCCGTTTAAGTAACTCTGTAAACGGTTCATGTGGCCATGGTCTTTCGATCAGAAGATCGTTCCCATTCGGGCAAGGATTCGTGAGAGAAACCATGGAAAACCTGGAACAATGCTAATTTTACCTTACGTTCCACTCAGTAATTTACAAAAAGTAATTAAAAGTTTAAATAACAGATCTGACATTGTCGTTATATAGTGTGTTCTGGCATTGGTGGAGTCGGGTAAATGTAAAGATGTCTTGGTAGCGACGTCAGCACAACGTCTGATGGAAGTTGCAGGACACGTGTGTGTAGAGACTGAGAATGACTCTCTTGCTAGTGTGTGTAGGATGGTAGGGATGGTCAGGAACAGGGTTGATCCTCAGGTAGGAGAACGGCTGGATCATACCCTCATAGGGCCATTCACAGGACTGTGATGTGTGAACATGTAACATACCCTGGAACAAGTATCAGTGCTAATCATTACTGATGGGAAAACACTGTGAGAGAACGAGTTAGTACATATACTCTTCATTCTCACGCTACTCGTCTGAATTTGGTAATATACATTTTATTACTCAATATTCAGGTAATCTTTTGCCACAATTATTGGTTCTTTTCTCCTTTATACATTTGTTTATTAATATCAGAGTACCATGTCCACATTCGTTGTCCTTGGTAAACTGTAGTGATAATTCTCTTTCGTGAGCTCACTTTTTTCTTCAATGAAGCACAAAACGTTTTCCAATATGACGCACATGAGTACATCCTTACTTATTAGCGCACAGATAACCACTCTTGTGTCTCATCACTAGTTTCTTTTTATGACACTGCACCAGCATATTGTCATAATTTATTTTGTACCTGGAAACACACAACACTACATGTGAAATTCGTTGCTGTCCACGGAATGTATCACTACTCCGCACTTCTATCAGTCTTTCAAATTAGTTTTAATCTTTACAGAATGAAATTATGAATTTATCTACTTCCCCCGAATCTACATAAATTCAGCCCAAGCGTTTCTCTTCTTCATTTATCATAAGTAAAAAAATTACAGTTTAATACCAAAGGCCCCACAACGATCACACATATCCCTCACAATCTGGTCCAGCATTGCCATACCAAATGCTTTCGTTGGTAATATATCTTAATAAAATTTCCTCTAACTCCACCCAGTGAATTGACTTTATTCTTTAAAATAATTAATCAGCTATATTTCCGTGTCATTGCTTTGAATATATATATATATTCCTATGCCTTTAGCATGAATATTCCCATGTACCTATACTAACAGTTACATGAAAACTTAAACAGATATCCAATATAACTATATTTTTTACTGAAAGTAAAAAACATCATAATTACTTTTTCTTAAGAATATACAAAATTACGTTGCTGAAAGAAAACTTATATATCTACATAATCATTACAATTCATCTCTTATGGATCCCTGTCGACCCATCATAATCTTATCAGAAATTATGAAAAAATTACTTACATTACTATTACAAAAATTATCTTCCTTTTCTTATATTTCTTCATTCCCTCGGAATGAAATTCCTTTAAATCGTCATGAAGATATATTCCCTTTATATTTCTGGTCTCAGGATGTCCTAAGACATATGCTCCAGGATTTGGTATCCTATTCACTTCATATGGTCCTTCGTACATCAATTGCCATTTTTTATTTGTCTTGTTTAGCAGCGACGCATAAGGATGTGTACATAACAATACTCTTTCGCCAACGCCAAAGGATTGTCTGCGTAATATTCTTTTGCCAAAATCTACCTTCCCCTTTCTAGCACTTTCGGTCACATTTATTAAAGCTGTTCTTATCTTATCCTGCCATTGGGTTTCTTCTTCTGATATCTTTGGTTTCTTATCTATCCATTCATTTCTTTCTCTTCTCTCGAACATTAGTTCAGCAGGTGTAAACTTCGTGTCATATGAGGCAAATTGTTCATGATTTCCTCAAATGTGTCGATGTATTCTAACCATCTTGTCTGCTTCGCATGTCAATATGTTCACATGAATCTATTTAATTCGTGAAAAGTTCTCTCGAGCGGGTTCGCGTCCGGGTTATATCTGGATGTTAATACTTTTGTGATGTTGGCTCCAACTAATGCATGCCTCCACCTACATCCAGTGAAATATTTAGCGTTGTCAGATAACACTGCGTTCGGCTTTTCAACGCGCGGGATGTAGTCATCGAATAAACGGTTCAGAATTGGCACTGCTGTAGTAATTTTCATTGGATAGAATTTGACATTTTTTGTAAATATCTCCAAAAAAGCTACAATTTATTTACAGCCTCTTCTAGTCCTCGGTAATGGTCCACATACATCCACTGGTAAAATAGCTAGCGGCTTTTCCGGAATAATTGAATGTAAGAGGGCTTTACTGCCCCTGTTAATTGGTTTTGTTTTCTAACATATTACACATTTTCTCAGTACTGTCCATACTTTACTACGTAAATCTGGGAAGTAACAGTACATTCTCAGTTTTTTCGCACATTTTGCAACACCAAAGTGTCCCCAGGTGTTGTGAGTCTACATTATTAATTTCTGCTGATATTCCTGAGGTATAAAAACACACAAATTCTGACTCATATTACTCTGACGATGGAACAGTACATCATTCACTACCTTCTAGTACTGATTTGTTTTATCTTCTTGTGGATTTTCTAATTTCTGTCAAATCTTCATCCATCTTGGATCACTTCGTTGGAGTCTCGTCGTATGACCACATAACTCTAAATAATATCTTCGGTTTACTTGATCTCTCATCAATAATATTGGAAATTCATCTTCATTTTCATCCGAGATGATGCCTTCTTCTAATCCTTTTGGAAGACAAGATAACGCATATGCTATTATATTCTCCTTCCCTTGTATGTACAAAATACGAAAGTGGTACTCTTGAAGAGCAACCACCCATCTTCTTAATCTTGCATGTATTAGCTTACAGGTTTGTAAAAAGTTAAGAGCATGATGGTCACAATACACAGTGGTTCTTGCTCCATGTAAATAATAATTAAACTTTTTGAATGCCCGAACTACCGCAAGAGCCTCTGGTTCTGTGTTAGTATACGATCTCTCATAACTTGACAGTGTCCCACTAGCGAAAGCTATTGGGCAAAAGGTGGGCTTGCCATCAAGTTTTCGAATTTGGAACAAACAAATGCCCAAACCAACAGATGAAGCATCCGTCATTAATCCAAATTCCAAGGGCATATCGGGATGATACAGACTCTTTGCATTAGACCAAACTTGCTTGATTGCTTCGAATGCTCGTTGACATTTCTCAGTCCAATGCCAATTAACGTTCTTCCTTCATTAATTTAGTAATGGCACAGAATCCATCGACTGGTCCTCTATGAACCGACGAAAAAAGTATGCAAGACCTAAAATTCCTTTTAACGGCCTTTTAGTTCTAGGAACAGGAAAATTTTTTATCTCGCTTATCTTCTTTTCATCTGGTAAGATGCCTCTTGAATTTATTAAATGCCCTAAGAATTTTATTTGCTCCAGGAACAAATGTGACTTTAGAAGATTAGCTGTTATTTCCACACTAGAAAATCCGTCTAACACTCATGTCAGTAGATTGACATGTTCTTCCCAGGTATTTGTAGCTATCAAGATGTCACCCACAAACAATGTTAGTTGACTCCTTAGTTCAGGTCCTAATGCTGCAACCAATGCAGATATGAATTCTCCTACACTGATATTCAAACCAAATGGAAGAATCTTGAAATGATAACGTCTTCCAGCATATACAAGTGCAGTATATTTTCTCGACTATTCATCTAACTTTACCCGCCAGTAGGAATCACACAAATCAATTGTAAAATACTTCACTCCATTGAACTTTTGGATCAACTCATCTATATTTTCTGGGTAAGTACATACTGGTACAATAATTGTGTTAATTATACGAGCATCGAGTACAAGATGTATCTTTCAAATTGGTTTCAGCACAATGAGAAGTGGACTGCAGTAAGGACTGATTGAAGGTTCAATTAGATTCCAATCTAATATCCTCTGTATTTGTTTTATCTGCTCGGATATTTGCCGGCCGCTGGTGGCCGAGCGGTTCTGGCGCTACAGTCTGGAACCGCGCGACCGCTACGGTCGCAGGTTCGAATCCTGCCTCGGGCATGGATGTGAGTGTTGTCCTTAGGTTAGTTAGGTTTAAGTAGTTCTAAGTTCTAGGGGACTTATGACCTCAGCAGTTGAGTCCCATAGTGCTCAGAGCCATTTGAACCATTTTGCTCGGATATTTCTACTACTTGGATGAATTTAATCAAATTTGTTTTTCATTGCCTATGCTCTTTCGTTATCAATTGCAACTTTGTTCCTCTGCAGTATCTTCAATTTTTCTTCCTGTCCTTAGCAAATCTACCTGGGCTAGGGCACCATCGATCCAAAAATTTACTTTCCCGGAGAGAAGTCTAATTTTGCGTTGTTCTCCCAGATAGTTTCTAATCCCAGAACACAGTCGACTGTTAATTTACCTACTATTGCATGTTATCGCTGCATTGCCTAGATCCAATTTAAGCATCGTCTGTGTCTTCACAGATTGTGATCGCTTGACAAACGCTCCTAGTATTTACAATGTTGCGCAGCAAATGTCGATAACGGGATCTTATTCATTATTTTATTAAATAAACTCATTCATATTGCGTTTACTGATGCGCCAGTATCCGAAACTACCGTTACTGGAATACCCTATATTTCAACTTTCATTACAGAAATTGGTTCCGATGAGTATTCTCCCGTACATTTAGTTGTGTCAGCACAAAGATCCTCTTCTATTAACCTTTCTTCATTGTACCTCATCATATTTACATTCTGCTCATAGCCCCTATATCTTTCCTCGACCGCTCCTCCAGGGCACGATTTGGATGGAATCAGTTTTCCGAGCGCGATACATTTGCACGAACCGCACTCTGACTCACTACTGTAACAACTGGTGTTCGTTGCCTCTAGTCATTATCAATCGGCACAGAAGATCGTGTCTGCCTATTATTGTTTTGCCAAT
The DNA here is from genome assembly GCF_023898315.1 of Schistocerca nitens. NCBI lineage: Eukaryota > Metazoa > Arthropoda > Insecta > Orthoptera > Acrididae > Schistocerca > Schistocerca nitens. The sequence continues at coordinate 999,433,272 of NC_064614.1, read as the reverse complement.
TCGTAGAATTCGAGTTCACATTATAATCTATCTGGATTGTACATTCTGTCATGTTGATTCTGTCTGTTTTTCCAGTACTTGAAATTGTTTCCATTACCGCTACACGGATTACGATGTTGGTTGTAATTACTGCAGTGCGGTAGAGCGCGATTTGCATTTGTCTCCTGAATCAGCTGATTGCTCGCTCTGGTGAAGCAAGCATTATTCGACTGCGAGTACGCGCTCTGTCTGTCTGGTCTTATCTTAATATCTTCTTGGGTCAAGTTAATGGAGTCCAAGACTGACATGAATTCTTCTAAATTCTCCTCCGATGCGTGTATAACTTCTCTCTCATCTCGGCCGAAGTTTCGCCTTTAAAATCCGCAGAATATCCTTGTTCGTTATAGGTTCATCCCTGTATCTTGCTTTGTTTAAATACTTCTCAAAGTATCGCCGTAGACTTCCTGTTTTTACACAGGACGGCTACGGGTTACAGACCTCTTTTCTTAATCGTTCTTGCACATCCTGTGGTGTCACCGCCAGGCACCACACTTGCTAGGTGGTAGCCTTTAAATCGGCCGCGGTCCATTAGTATACGTCGGACCCGCGTGTCGCCACTGTCAGTGATCGCACACCGAGCGCCGCCACACGGCAGGTCTAGAGAGACTTACTAGCACTCGCCCCAGTTGTACACCGACGTTCATAGCAGTGGTTCACTGACAAATTACGCTCTCATTTGCCGAGACGATAGTTAGCATAGCCTTCAGCTACGTCATTTGCTACGACCTAGCAAGGCGCCATTACCAATTTATATTGAGCTTCTTATTACTGTACCGTCAGACCGATGTTCTACAGTTATGGAGTAAAGTTAAGTATTACATCAACTACGTACTTTATTTGCTACTAAAAATGCCCTTAACTGTTCCAGACCTGACGCCAGTCTGCGTGTAATTAAACGCGTGCATTTCGGCCTCCTCTAGCAACACGGTGTTGGCTCTTCTGCCAACACTACACATCCCATGACCAATATTTAGCGAGAAACACCTTCTCAAAATCCTCGTACGTTTCGCATGTATGCAACATATCCGTGGCCCATAACCCACCACCACCTTGAATATATCCTGAAACTTAACTGATGTTTTGCGCTTCAGTCCATGGCCTTGATAGTGCTTCCGAAATCCTCGTATAAATACCATTGGATTTATGGATTTCCGGTCAGATGAGAACGTCTGAAATTGCCTATGTTTCAACAATTTTTCCTCCATTAACATTGAAGCGTACACATTATTAGCTTGCGGCTCTGCGTGTATTCCATTATAATTTATACTTCCCTCCGGCGAAGCATGTCCATTACCATAACATGAGTTATGTCTTGAGTCCTGCGTTCGTTCTACTTCACGCAGGTCGTTTCTACAGTCTGTTACTGCACCTCGCATCTGTTCCATATCTCTGGACACATTTTCAACAGAATGGACTATTTCGCCCTTCCATTGTTTAAAATTCGCCCCTAATTGTTCTTTTACATCTTTAACGCCTTCTTCAATATTTTCTGCAATTGGTAAGCTGTCAATAGGCAATTTGCTTGCCGCTTCTTTTAAACATGTATCTACACATAGCATCACATGGTTTTCCTTAGCGGATGCCCAGTCATCTAATTTATTTGAGAAATCATGTTGATGTTTACTGAAATTCTCTCGTATCAACTGATCACATGCAGAAGGTATGGTAGTCACAGTTTCTGTTAATTCCACTACGGAAGTTTCTACTTCCTCCTGCTTCGATTTCATGTTTTGCATTTCTTCGGTAATCCTTTTGATTTCCAAAGGAAACTGCTTTTGCGCATCTCGCAACTCGGTTATCTCATTTGAGATTATTGCTTGCTGGCTAACTAATCCCTGAATTGCAGCTGACATGTCTGTTTGCTTTTGATACAAGTCTGCTTGCTTTTGTGATACTGTTTGTACCACCAATGACATATCAATTTGCTTCTGTGATATGTCTTCCTGCTTTAGTTATACTGCTTGTACCACACCTGACATATTCATTACCGATACTGCAGATGTCTAAGTTGCTCTAAGGTTTGAGGAAGATTTGAGGCATAGGCTTTGTCTCCTGTTGAGACGAAATTGCTATCTGCTCTAATCTCGTATTTCCACCCATTTTCTGAAAATCTAACACTTTATCCATTTTCAATTGTGATTTAGTTTTGACCATAACAAAATTAGAAAACACAAAATAACTATATGTTTGTACACACTTAATTACAATATCTCATACAAAAATTCCTCCTGAAAAAAATGCGCCAAATAAGTGTCTGCGACTACTTCTGACGAAAATACTGAAATAAAGTGAAAGTATAGAACTATATTACACTATACAGATTGAGATTATTCAGTTTAAAAGACCAGATTGAGATGAGATTGCTGATAGTTGTGTGTGCTTGCCCTATCCAGCTTGCAGCGATGAGAAGTTCTGTGGTGGCGATCGGGACTGCTCAGCTCACACGACTGGACTCCAGTTATATTGTACATGAAACACACACACACACACAATATATGGATTAGTACATTAGTACATGTACAAATTATATATATATATATATATATATATATATATATATATATATATATATATATCAATTTTATGTGTGGCCGTCCTGTACTCGGACGCCATTTTATTATGTTTTAATTTATTTATTTATTTTGTTTAAGAAAACTCAGTTTCTTACTTGTTTTTGGTATTTTTAGTTCTGATTTCCAGTGATTCTATTTAGGTTTTAGCTTCAGTCTTTTAAAAGTTAAGAATATAAGCCTTTGGTTTTAAATACCACAGGGGAGCTAGATGTATGTCCCGCAGCGTCGATCTCGCTGATACTCCTCGTCGGAGCTGCTCCACCTGAAATCTCCAACATGTTTATTTCACTACGAAGATCGTTCGACAGAACTAGGTGCCGCGTTGTATGATGCGTATGGATTGATGTGTCTAACTTTTTTATCAACGAAAGTTTATTGCTTCTGAGATACGCTCTCAAAGAATATTGACCGTGCAAAGAGCAGGCTCGCACTATCATTTCACACTGCACGTCCGATCGATCTACGTCACGTGATATCTAAAGAATGTTTGTCAAAGCTTTTATAAATTGATAAATACACACCTTGAATGCGTATTGTTCTCTTGAATTTGTTTATTGTGCCATCGACTAACGAAACATTCACAATCGAGTTTAATAACGTCACACAATAGCAAACTCTCTCCAACGTAAAACACGTCCGATCTTTGTAATCGCTTCACACAGAGTCCTCAAATATATACCTTTGGTTACTAATTCCAGAGAGTTTTGTCCGTAGCGCGGAACGTCCAATTACAGCAGGCAGTTTATACTATCCTCGGCATTAATAATTCGCCGCACGTAAGCTGAAGTTTCTCACTATTTACGATCCATTACACAGGCCGTCCCTTTAATGGCGAATCAAAATGACAGTTGGGAACACGAGGTCAGTGTTGAGGAGTTTACGGACGTATAGTATTCGTTTGGTGGTCGAATTAACTTCATATTTATCGGACTTAAAACGGACGAAACATCTACAGTGACAGAGAAAGGGAGAAAGACTGAGAACTTGAAATCTGGCAGTGATGTTTCGAGAAATGTGAAATCGATTGCCGAAGGCTTCACCGTGTGGTGGTTGACGATAGTTCGTAGCCCATGCTGGCCATACTGGTATAAAGCCACAGCCCCAGCTCAACAGTATTTCACAAGCTGCGACATCGTCGCGAAAAAACAGTGAGCCGTATATGTAATAAGTTTACTTTAATTTACGTCTGTGGTCACAAACTTTTTGTTAACAGATTACCAGTTTCGGTCTTTAATGAACATCATCAAATCTGCAGCAAAAATTGGAAAAACATAAATACACTCGCAAATGGTATACAGCTTAAGAACGAAACATAGACCATAATGAAAAAGTGGTACTGAAAAAATCTATATTTGTGCGCTTTAAATATGAGGAGGGATACCTGTTTCATAGAAACAAAGTCCTAATGTACTGCAGCAATCGTCAAATGTTCAATGCCGAATCAGCACCAGCATCGTCAAATGCATATAAATAACATCACATGCACGAGCCATGTTGTCAGTAGTACTACTTTTTAAAACAAGCTGCCACAAGATGTTTGTGTTGTAAGTTCACCAAATGTCGCTAATGTCGGCATATACGAGTTTTCAATAATAAATTGAAACAGCAAAAATAAAGGGGCATACAATAGTTGAAGTCTGTAATAAGCTTATAACGTATAAAAGGCACTACAGTAATAAAAAGCAATAAAAAGAAGAACACGACAAATGTAAGATTGTTAAAAAGAGGAAGAGTTAAGAAACAGTTGTTTAATATTACCCAGTGCACTATCAATGGTGTTTAATATTTACGTCATTATCTAGAATAGTGGCAGTTGAGCGCATGTCAACCACTCTCCATGGGGGAAGACGTATGTAATAACATAACATTATTTTCTGTTTTTTTGGCAGCGAATGGACAATATATGATTGAGTTAGTTCAGGGCTTCACAACATACGTGCTTGCGGAGCAAGCTGTGAGCAGCCAGGCGCGAGCACGGAGCAGCGCGAGCATGCTACCCCCACTACCGGACCAGAGCGGAGAGTGGGAAGAGTCACGTGGGGCACACAACAGCTGCCGCCAGTCAATGTAAATCCGTGGCCACCTGCAGGGATATCACTCACGAATTATTACTGCGAGAAATGAAACAAATAAAGGAGAATGTACACGTGCCACATAATTCTATTAGCTTAGTGTATGCCTCTACATTCGTATTAATTTCTGAACTGTTACACAATAAAAGGTGTCACTGAAGTGTGGGATTCTCGGTTATCTTGTACTTTTTGCCCTTTGCAATTGCGTCTATGTTCGGAGTAATTGTTCTTGTGCACTGTAGGCGCAGCGTGCAGTTTAAATTTCGATCAGACAATGCGTTTCTCAGGCGCGTCTTGTTATATTTCATTCCAGAGAACAGTTGTTCACAAACATACGTGGAATCGAACATTTATATTATTGTAGCCGCCAGTTTGTGCAAACGAGGGAATCTATCCTGAGGGAAGTGTCTGCAGAATTCAAAAATGTTTTTCTTGTTCTGAAATTTGTCTCTATTTTCTCTGTCACAGTGCAGGTCAATACGTTCTAGTTGCAGCTCAGGACGAATCTCTTCAATATTCGCTGAATATGGAGAGGAGAACAGATCAAAATCACTGTCTAGTGCTGTCAGATCTTGAAAGCGTTGATCAAATTCTTCCTTAAGGGCAACTAAACTATGTGAATAACGTTCACAGTCTTTGTTTCAATTTAAAAGCTCGTATTCGATCTATGAAATGAGTAATTAGCAGATTTTTACCGTGCAGTGAAATGTTCAAAGCATTCAGATGGCTAGTTAAATCTGCTAAGAACGCGAGATCACATTTCCATGAAGGCTCTTTCAATTCAGGAACACACATGTTATTTATTTCCATGAACATATTTATCTCATCTAATAGGGAAAAAAATCGATTTAATAATTCGCCACGACTAAGCCAGCGGAACTCGCTGTTATAAGGCAGGCTACCATACTGGCTTTCTACATCCTCAAGAAAGCTTTTAAATTGTCTGTGTTGTAGCCCATGCTTCCTTATATAATTGGTTGTACAAACAACAACACTCGTCACATTTTTAGAGTGATACTCTTTACACATAAGTTTTCCTGGTGGATCACACAGTGAACGCCCCTTATTTCATTCGGCATGGTCAGTATTTTCATTTTCTCCTTCAACAGCGCAACGAAACCCGATTTTTTTCCCTGTCATCGCTGGTGCACCGTCTGTAGACACTGAAACTAAAGAATTCCATGACAATCCTATATTTTCAACACTTTCTTCAACACTACTTAAAATATCACCTCCGGTTGTAGTGTTCTTCATGGCTACTACATCGAGGAGCTCCTCCCTCACCTGAAGATCTCTATTAACACCTCTAATAAATATGGCAAGCTGCGCTGTTCCAGTGATATCAACACTTTCGTCCAGAGCTAGAGAATACGCCATAAAATCTTTACAGATATTTGCAAGCTGGCTCTGGACGTCGTCTGCCATGTCCTGTATGCGACGCATAATGGTCATGTCAGATAATGGCACAATCCGAAACTGTTCAACTTGAGATGGACACAAATGTTCCGCTGCAACTACCAAACATTCTTTTATTAAATGGCCATCAGTGAAGGGGCGCAGGGATTTTGCTAAAAGCAAAGCAATTTTGTAACTCACTCTGACAGCTGCCTTAGTTGATTTTTCTTTGTCGTCCAGATCTTCTTCAGATAGCTTCCTTTTAAGTTTAATAACTTCCTGTGCACAATCTGGTCCATCACATTTTCCACTTCCGTAGTCTTTGGCGTGGTACGACATATAATGTCGCTGCAAATTAAATTTCCTAAAAGAATTCAGCGTTTTGTGATGTACTAAACATTTTGCAACACCATCTTTTACTGTAAACAGATACAATTCCTCCCAATGGGGGTCTAACTGCGCAAACATGGATGGGGTTACACAACGGCGACTTGACATGATTCTTAACCTGCGAAGTGACTGTTAGAGCTGATAGTAGTACTTTAAACGCTACACAGTCGGTGCGTATTCAATAGGCACACTGCGGCCCTGTTCAAACATGCGTGCGCATTTCCCCTCCCTCCCCTCCCTCCCTACTCCGCGATCTTGCACCTGCTCGCGAGCACGTGCCTGAGCAGACGCGAGTACTCACGCTCAAAACCGGCCAGTTGTTACGCCCTGAGTTAGTTGAAGAGTTAATGTGTTCAAGTAAAAATTAATAACTCACATCTACATATCTATATCTACATTTATACTCTGCTAGCCACCAAGCGGTGTGTGGCGAAGGGCATTCGTTCCCCCCATCCCCCCCCTCCCCCGGCCACCACACCCCTCTGTTCCACTCGCAGGTCGCGCGAGGGAAAGACGTCTCAGTACGAGCTCTAATTTCCCTTATCTTTGAATGGCGATCATTCCTCGATTTGAAAGTTTGTGGTAATAATATATGCCCTACATCCTCGGCGAAGATCCGATTTTGGAATTTAGTGAGCAGCCCCTTCAGTTTAGCACGTCGTCTACCTGCAAGTGTGTCCCACTTCAGACTGTCTATGAGATTTTTAGTACTCTCGCGATGGCTAAATGTACCAGTCACGAATCTTGCCGCTCTCCTGTGGACCTTCTCAATCTGTTTAATCAGATCCAACTGATAAGGGTCCCATATAGACGAACAATGCTCTAAGACTGAACGAACTGAAGCATTGTGAGTAATTTCCTTTGTTGAAGCACTGCATCGCTTCTGGATTCTACCAATAAACCGCAATCTAGAGTCGTCTTACCCATTACTTGTGTAATGTGATCATTCCATTTAAGATCATTTCGAAGAGTCACACCCAGATACTTGACGGATGTTACCGCTTCCTAAGACTAGGATTTATTTTGTACTCGTAAATTAATGGGGATTTTCGCTTTTTTATACGCAGTAGGTTACACTTACTATTATTGAGAGATAACTGCCAGTCATTACACCACGCATTTAGTTTCTGCAAATCCTCATTGATTTGTTGACAACTTTCGTGTGATACTACTTTCCTATAGACTACAGCATCATCGGCAGTCTAATGTCGCTATCAACACCGGCAACCATATCGTTTACGTAAATCGTAAAAAGCAGAGGACCTATTACGCTGACTTGGGCCACACCTGATGTTACACTTGTTTCTGTTGAAGTCTCCCCATTCAGGACGACATACTGCACTCTGTGTGTTAGAAATCATTCTATCCAAACGCATATGTCATCGGACAGACCGTAAGCGCGCACTTCTTGGAGCAAGCGACAGTGCGGAGCTGAGTCGGAACCCCTTTCGAAAGCCAGAATTACAACTAAAAGTTAAGCGTAAAATTGCATAGTTTTTGCTTAAGATATACATATTCCTTACACCCCTATGTAATACGGAATTGATCAGTAGATGTCACGAGAGGGAAACTCATGACTATCAAAGAAGGCAGCAAGTGTAGCATTCTTGGTAGAGAAGCAGCAGCAGCGGCAGCAGTAAGGGCACTCAGCGGTCAGTGGTTTCGAACGTAGACTAGTCGCAGGATGTCAATTGAATAATAAATCCATGACGAACGTATCAACTCTTCAATAGCTACCCAAGTCGACTGATGGTGACGTGATTGTGAAGTGGAATTGCTCAGGACCAACCACAAGCTAAACCAATACGCGCTACACCTCAAATACTGACGGGAAGCGAGAACTGCGCATTTTGGAGGGTGGTTGTAATAAAAACCACATGAAATCAACGAAAGGAATGACTCATGCGTTCCAGAGTGCTACCAACAGTGCATAAAGTCTATGCGTAGGAAGTTAATAAGATCTGGGTACAATGGACGAATCACTTATTTGGATTGATGAATGACGCTACATCTCGTTGTGGTCCGATGGAAGGGTTTGGGTTCGGCGAATGTCTGGAGAACGTTATCCATCGTCGCGCTTAGTGACAATAGTGGGGTCTTGAAGAGACGGTGTTACGGTTGGGGGGTGCTTTTCATGGTTAGGATGTAGTCCCATTATTGCATTTGAAATAAATGCTGAAGACAGACAAATATCAAAACATCTTACAGCACCGTGTACTCCTTATTCTGGAATACCTTGCACACGAAAACAGCGCGTCCTGTCATAAAGCAGCACTGTGGGGCAATGGTTTCTGGACATCAACATTCCTGACATGGACTGGCCTAACCAGATTTTCGACCCGAATCAAATGGAACGCCTCTGGGGTGAGTTAGGACGTCGACGTCGCTCCAGACCCCAACTTCTGAACCTTCTCTCGTTTTGTATCTTGAAGATGAATTGGCTGCCATTTCTCTACATTCCGACATCTCATTTAAAATGTCCCTAACGGTGCTCAAGATGTCGTGGAGGCGAAGAGTGGACACATCCAATATTGTCAACTAATAAGTGATTGTATACTTTTGATTAGATATTATATGATCTGGCGTAACCACAAGCGCCAGAACGGAGATTATGAATGCAAGACCACAGAAGACGGTGAGGCGACGTCAACCAATAGCCCGCTGGCAAGGAGCGCGCCACAACAGGAGCGACCTCTGCAAGAAGTGAATATAAGCGCTGCTCCTGCCAGCCACGGCCGGACATCAGTGGAGTATTAGCACAGCCTAGTAGAGAGTGCTACGATATAAATTATTGCTTGTTTGGACTTTGTCTATAGCGAAGAACATTACTGTTTGCATGTCGGCCATCGCTTGCGACATCTGTTTTAAATACAAAGTATTGTCCATCTGCTTTATTGAAATAAAACTGCTAATGATATTTGCTTGAATTGTTGTATAGCATTCCGAGAACGCAGCGTTCCTTAGGCACCCTATTTGTGACAAGTGGGCAGGACCCCACATTTGGTGACGAGGAGTTCCAAACGAACTTCGTGCCGACGGCCACGGACTTTTTTTTCTACATCTACATCTACATTTATACTCCGCAACCCACCCAGCGGTGTGTGGCGGAGGGCACTTCACGTGCCACTGTCATTACCTCCGTTTTCTGTTCCAGTCGCGGATGGTTCGCGGGAAGAACGACTGTCTGAAAGCCTCCGTGCGCGCTCGAATCTCTCTAATTTTACATTCGTGATCTCCTCAGGAAGTATAAGTAGGGGGAAGCAATATATTCGATACCTCATCCAGAAACGCACCCACTCGAAACCTGGCGAGCAAGCTACACCGCGATGCAGAGCGCCTCTCTTGCAGAGTCTGCCACTTGAGTTTGCTAAACATCTCCGTAACACTATCATGGTTACCAAATAACCCTGTGACGTAACGCGCCGCTCTTCTCTGGATCCTCTCTATCTCCTCCGTCAACCCGATCTGGTACGTATCCCACACTGTTGAGCAATACTCAAGTATAGGTCGAACGAGTGTTCTGTAAGCCACCTCCCTTGTTGATGGTCTACATTTTGTAAGGACTCTCCCAACGAATCTCATCCTGGTACCCGCCTTACCAACAATTAATCTTATATGATCATTCCACTTCAAATCGTTTCGCACGCATACACCCAGATATTTTACAGAAGTAACTGCTACCAGTGTTTGTTCCGCTATCATATAATCATACAATAAAGGATTCTTCTTTCTATGTATTCGCAATACATTACATTTGTCTGTGTTAAGTTGCCACTCCCTGCACCAAGTCCCTATCCGCTGCAGATCTTCCTGCATTTCGCTACAATTTTCTAATGCTGCAACGTCTTTGTATACTACAGCATCATCCGCGAAAAGCCGGATGGAACTTCCGGCACTATCTACTAGGTCATTTATGTATATTGTGAAAAGCAATGGTCCCATAACACTCCCCTGTGACACGCCAGAGGTTACTTTAATTCTTTCTTTGTCTTACTTTGCAGGGGCGCTTATTGCTTTAACAGTTTCTTATCGGTTTTGCTAATCAGTGTTTTCAGGTGGGCGTTGCAGAATTTTTCTTGCTTTTTTTGTCTGTTTGTTGCATTTGTGTCTTCGAACTTGCCCACCCTACCTGTCCCGCCCCCATCCCAGGCGCCACAGCCGCAAGAGTTAGATGCCACACAGCTAATGCAGATGTTTCAGTTACAGATGCAGCAGACCACTGCACTACTCAACACGGTGCAGCAGCTACTGGCCATCGCTGCGCGCCTGACAGAACAAGCACCACCTACTACAGCTGCTATACCACCTTCTCGACAGTGTTGTGAACAAGAAGAAGAATGGCTAAAGTGGTTACACCAATTTGAGGACACCTACTCGCCAACTCCTGTGAAACGTCCCTATCTATTATCGACAGTAGGAAGTACAGTGTTGAGATTAATTCAAAACCTTTTTCTTAACGCCACTCCGAGTGAACTTAGTTGCGAGCAGGTAATTGCTTCGCTAAAAAACTACTATGAGCAACAAGTGAATGTGGCAGCAGCTACGTATCAATTCTTTCATTGCAAAAAACGGTCACAACAAACTTATCACGCCTGGGTAACAGATTTGCAAGGTATGACAAGGAATTGCAAATCTAAATGTGCTTGCGGTGCCTTATATTCAGATGTTATGTTACGTGAGGCGATTGTGAACAATGTGCCTGATGAACTTATAGAACAGACTTTGAAACAGTCCGATGCATCATTTCAGCATAGTGCAAATATTAGTTCATCACGATTCCGGTGCCCTAGCGCCTGTCAAATTTGAGCAGTCAGCTATTTGTCGCGTTGAGTCCCTTGTCATCACCCCATTCCGCACTGGCAGCCTGCGATAGCCACGCCGTGTAAACAACTTTCCACGCCCCGTAAGCAGTTCACTAAACAGGTGGCTACACAGGCGAACAGAATTAAGTCTTGCCCTCGGTGTTATTCACGGCACAAACGGCAAGACTGCCCCTCCTGACAAGCTCAGTGTTACGCTTGTGGTAGAAAAGAACGTGTACAATCCGTATATTTGCAACGGATCAAACATAATACTTCGGCCCACTCACAAAAACCAGTCACAAGGCCCATGTCATTAACGCAGTATATTCCAAGTCTGCAACAGGCAAGCGTGCCGTTTCTTCATTGATAAGCTAGTCAAACAAACTTTTTGTACATTTACTTATTTGTGGGAAACGTGTGTAATTTCAGTTGGATACGGATCCGTCACATTGCTCGATAGTCACAAATATGAACTGTTAGGCTCTCCACGCCTGTCTAAAAGTAGCACGAAACTGACGGCTTATAATGGACAAGACTTTCCTGATTTTGGAAAGTGTGCTTTGCCTGGCTTCTATTGCTTGCATACGCGAACAGTGACTTTTACTGTGCTACAATCATGTGAGTGTGAGAACATATTTGGTCTTGATATTTTGATTGGCTGCCTTTAACGTTCAGGACAATGTGTTGTTAGTGTCTCCATTCCATGCAAAAGACAGTGCACCCAGCTTGCTAAAAGAATTCCCGGAACTCTGGAGATTTAGGCTAAGCTAACAATTTTGTTGCACATATTACGCTGAAAGACAATGCTGAGCCGAAATTTTGCCGGGCCAGAACTGTTCTCATTGCACTACGTGACAAAGTCACTGCTGCCGGTCAGTGTGGCCGTGCGGTTCTAGGCGCTTCAGTTTGGAACCGCGTGACCGCTACGGTCGCAGGTTCGAATCCTGCCTCGGGCATGGATGTGTGTGATTTCCTTAGGTTAGTTAGTTAGGTTTAAGTAGTTCTAAGTTCTAGGGGACTGATGACCTCAGATGTTGAGTCCCATAGTGCTCAGAGCCATTTGAACCAAAGTCACTGCTTAACTTACAGAACTGCAGACTAACGGTGTTGTTGCGCCCATATTAGCTAGTCACGGCACAAACCTTCAGGTCTCATTCGCCTCATTGTTGACTTTAAGTCTACAGTCAACCCAGAAACCGTAATGGATACTTATCCATTGCCACGCCCAGAGGATCTCATGGACAGATTAGGTGCTGTACGCTACTTTTCAAAAATTGATTTGCGCGGTGCATATCTTCAATTACCGCTCGATGAGGAATCTCAAGAAGTGTGTGTCGTAAATACTCATTTGGGTTTGTTTAAATATTGCGTTTGTCTTTTGGCAGTGCTTCCGCACCCATCATTTTACGATGGTATTTGGAACATCTGACTGTACAAGGGCCCAACTGTTAAAATTATTTGGGCGATATTGTAGTAGCAGGTCGTACACTCAAAGAACATATTGCGAATTTACGTGCTCTATTTTGGGTGTTATCTGATGCAGGACTCAAGTGTAGACTGGACAAGTGTGATTTTTTTAAACCTCAGTTGCAGTATCTTTGTCATGTCGTAAACAGTCAAAGTGTACATCGTCTTCAGTCACATTTGTTAGCCATACGAGACCTGCCAGTTCATCTACATCTACATTCATACTCCGCAAGCCACCCAACGGTGTGTGGCGGAGGGCACTTTACGTGCCACTGTCATTACCTCCCTTTCCTGTTCCAGTCGCGTATGGTTCGCGGGAAGAACGACTGTCTGAAAGCCTCCGTGCGCGCTCTAATCTCTCTAATTTTACATTCGTGATCTCCTCGGGAGGTATAAGTAGGGGGAAGCAATATACTCGATACCTCATCCAGAAACGCACCCTCTCGAAACCTGGCGAGCAAGCTACACCGCGATGCAGAGCGCCTCTCTTGCAGAGTCTGCCACTTGAGTTTATTAAACATCTCCGTAACGCTATCACGGTTACCAAATAACCCTGTGACGAAACGCGCCGCTCTTCTTTGGATCTTCTCTATCTCCTCCGTCAACCCGATCTGGTACGGATCCCACACTGATGAGCAATACTCAAGTATAGGTCGAACGAGTGTTTTGTAAGCCACCTCCTTTGTTGCTGGACTACATTTTCTAAGCACTCTCCCAATGAATCTCAACCTGGTAACCGCCTTACCAACAATTAATTTTATATGATCATTCCACTTCAAATCGTTCCGCACGCATACTCCCAGATATTTTACAGAAGTAACTGCTACCAGTGTTTGTTCCGCTATCATATAATCATACAATAAAGGATCCTTCTTTTTATGTATTCGCAATACATTACATTTGTCTATGTTAAGGGACAGTTGCCACTCCCTGCACCAAGTGCCTATCCGCTGCAGATCTTCCTGCATTTCGCTACAATTTTCTAATGCTGCAACTTCTCTGTATACTACAGCATCATCCGCGAAAAGCCGCATGGAACTTCCGACACTATCTACTAGGTCATTTATATATATTGTGAAAAGCAATGGTCCCATAACACTCCCCTGTGGCACGCAAGAGGTTACCTTAACGTCTGTAGACGTCTCTCCATTGATAACAACATGCTGTGTTCTGTTTGCTAAAAAATCTTCAATCCAGCCACACAGCTGGTCTGATCTTCCGTAGGCTCTTACTTTGTTTATCAGGCGACAGTGCGGAACTGTATCGAACGCCTTCCGGAAGTCAAGAAAAATAGCATCTACCTGGGAGCTTGTAACTAATATTTTCTGGGTCTCATGAACAAATAACGCGAGTTGGGTCTCACACGATCGCTGTTTCCGGAATCCATGTTGATTCCTACATAGTAGATTCTGGGTTTCCAAAAACGACATGATACTTGAGCAAAAAACATGTTCTAAAATTCTACAACAGATCGACGTCAGGGATATAGGTCTATAGTTTTGCGCATCTGCTCGACGACTCTTCTTGAAGACTGGGACTACCTGTGCTCTTTTCCAATCATTTGGAACCCTCCGTTCCTCTAGAGACTTGCGGTACACGGCTGTTAGAAGGGGGGCAAGTTCTTTCGCGTACTCTGTGTAGAATCGAATTGGTATCCCGTCAGGTCCAGTGGACTTTCCTCTGTTGAGTGATTCCAGTTGCTTTTCTATTCCTTGGACACTTATTTCGATGTCAGCCATTTTTTCGTTTGTGTGAGGATTTAGAGAAGGAACGGCAGTGCGGTCTCCCTCTGTGAAACAGCTTTGGAAAAAGGTGTTTAGTATTTCAGCTTTACGCGTGTCATCCTCTGTTTCAATGCCATCATCATCCCGGAGTGTCTGGATATGCTGTTTCGAGCCACTTACTGATTTAACGTAAGACCAGAACTTCCTAGGATTTTCTGTCAAGTCTGTACATAGAATTTTGCTTTCGAATTCACTGAACGCTTCTCGCATAGCCCTCCTTACGCTAACTTTGACATCGCTTAGCTTCTGTTTGTCTGAGAGGTTTTGGCTGCGTTTAAACTTGGAGTGAAGCTCTCTTTGCTTTCGCAGTAGTTTCCTAACTTTGTTGTTGTACCACGGTGGGTTTTTCCCGTCCCTCACAGTTTTACTCGGCACGTACCTGTCTAAAACGCATTTTACGATTGCCTTGAACTTTTTCCATAAACACTCAACATTGTCAGTGTCGGAACAGAAATTTTCGTTTTGATCTGTTAGGTGGTCTGAAATCTGCCTTCTATTACTCTTGCTAAACAGATAAACCTTCCTCCCTTTTTTTTATATTCCTATTAACTTCCATATTCAGGGATGCTACAACGGCCTTATGATCACTGATTCCCTGTTCTGCACTTACAGAGTCGAAAAGTTCGGGTCTGTTTGTTATCAGTAGGTCCAAGATGTTATCTCCACGAGTCGGTTCTCTGTTTAATTGCTCGAGGTAATTTTCGGATAGTGCACTCAGTATAATGTCACTCGATGCTCTGTCCCTACCACCCGTCCTAAACATCTGAGTGTCCCAGTCTATATCTGGTAAATTGAAATCTCCACCTAAGACTATAACATGCTGAGGAAATTTATGCGAAATGTATTCCAAATTTTCTCTCAGTTGTTCTGCCACTAACGCTGCTGAGTCGGGAGGTCGGTAAAAGGAGCCAATTATTAACCCAGCTCGGTTGTTGAGTGTAACCTCCACCCATAATAATTCACAGGAACTATCCACTTCTACTTCACTACAGGATAAACTACTACTAACAGCGACAAACACTCCACCACCGGTTGCATGCAATCTATCCTTCCTAAACACCGTCTGTACCTCTGTAAAAATTTCGGCAGAATTTATCTCTGGCTTAAGCCAGCTCTCTGTACCTATAACGATTTCAGCTTCGGTGCTTTCTATCAGCGCTTGAAGTTCCGGTACTTTACCAACGCAGCTTCGACAGTTTACAATTACAATACCGATTGCTGCTTGGTCTCCGCATGTCCTGACTTTGCTCCGCACCCTTTGAGGCTGTTGCCCTTTCTGTACTTGCCCGAGGCCATCTAACCTAAAAAACCGCCCAGTCCACGCCACACAACCCCTGCTACCCGTGTAGCCGCTTGCTGAGTGTAGTTGACTCCTGACCTATCCAGCTGAACCCGAAACCCCACCACCCTATGGCGCAAGTCGAGGAATCTGCAGCCCACATGGTCGCAGAACCGTCTCAGCCTCTGATTCAGACCCTCCACTCGGCTCTGTACCAAAGGTCCGCAGTCAGTCCTGTCGACGATGCTGCAGATGGTGAGCTCTGCTTTCATCCCGCTAGCGAGACTGGCAGTCTTCACCAAATCAGATAGCCGTCGGAAGCCAGAGAGGATTTCCTCCGATCCATAGCGACACACATCATTGGTGCCGACATGAGCGACCACCTGCAGATGGGTGCACCCTGTACCCTTCATGGCATCCGGAAGGACCCTTTCCACATCTGGAATGACTCCCCCCGGTATGCACACGGAGTGCACATTGGTTTTCTTCCCCTCTCTTGCTGCCATTTCTCTAAGGGGCCCCATTACGCACCTGACGTTGGAGCTCCCAACTACCAGTAAGCCCACCCTCAGCGACCGCCCGGATCTTGCAGACTGAGGGGCAACCTCTGGAACAGGACAAGCAGCCATGTCAGGCCGAAGATCAGTATCAGCCTGAGACAGAACCTGAAACCGGTTCGTCAGACAAACTGGAGAGGCCTTCCGTTCAGCCCTCCGGAATGTCTTTCGCCCCCTGCCACACCTTGAGACTACCTCCCACTCTACCACAGGTGAGGGATCAGCCTCAATGCGGGCAGTATCCCGGGCAACCACAGTCCTAGTCCGATCGGGGGATGCGTGGGACGAGCTGGCCGTCCCCGACAAACCCCCATCCGGACCCCCACAGTGATGCCCATTGGCAACAGCCTCAAGCTGTGTGACCGAAGCCAACACTGCCTGAAGCTGGGAGCGAAGGGATGCCAACTCAGCCTGCATCCGAACACAGCAGTTGCAGTCCCTATCCATGCTAAAAACTGTTTTGCAAAGAACGTCTGAACTAATCTACAGAGAGCGCAAACAAATCGACAACATTTAAACGGTTATTAAAATACAAGATTGCCTAGTAAATGCAGTAATGCTGCTACTAACGCACTGCTGACACACTGCTCGGCAGCGGAAGGAGACTACGCGATTTTACACTATTCAGGTACTAAAACGCGATGCTACAACTCGCAAATACTATAATACGCCCGAAATTTATGTATCAAACAATGCAAGTACCAAAAACACTCAAAGAAATTAAGAATTAAACTATGTAAGAAATGAGTGAGCTAGGAGTATACGATTTGCTGCTGCAGCTGCTTATCCAACGGCGGCAGGGAGCAATGTCACAGAACTGCAGTCAGTCTTAGGGAAAATTAACTGCTATATTCGGTTTATACCGAATGCTGCACAACTCGCAGCTCTACTGCGTCGCAAGAATGTCCCTTTTGTTTGGACAGATGAGTGCCAAGGAGCTTTTCAAAAACTTAAAGATGCATTGCTCAGTGAAAGATGCTTAGTTCACTTTGATTCTTACAAACCAGTTATATTGCAAGTTGACGCTTCCAGAATGAGATTTTCACTCTGCAGAGGAGTGTGCGCTGATATGAAACTTCCTGGCAGATTAAAACTGTGTGCCGGACCGGGACTCGAACTCGGGACCTATTTGCCTTTCGCCCGCAAGTTCCCCCGAGTTCGAGTCTCGGTCCGGCACAGTTTTAATCTGCCTGGATGTTTCAAAGTTGACGCTTCTTCTTACGGTATGGGTGCCGTGCTTTCATACAGAGTTGGTGATAAAGACAGGCCTATTGCTTTCGGATCAAAGTTGTTGTTCAAAGCTCAGTGTAAATATTCACATATTGAAAAAGAGGCTTTGGCTGTTGTGTTTGGTGTCACCAAATTTCATCACTATTTGTATGGCAGAAAATTCTACTTAATAACGGATCACAAGCCTATGCAGTCATTGTTTCATCCGACGAAACCAGTTCCTGTGCGAACTGCTCAAAAATTGCAAAGATATGCTTTGTTGTTGTCTCAATACCAGTACGAGACTGTATCGTCCGACAGCTCAACATGGTAATACGGACGCGCTTTCACGTCTTCCGATTGGCCCTGATACAGACTTTAACGCTTATGCTCCATATTGTTGTCACATCGACGCTCAGGATTCTGAATTGCTTCTGTCTTTTCCGCTGAACTATAAGAAAATTGCACACGCCATGGACGCTGATCTAGATTTGAACATTTTGCTAACATATATTCCCATATCTTGGCCTCGTTCCTTGAATAGCATACAGAACTCTGTAGTGAGCTGATACGTTGCCCTTCGGCATATCCTCGCTGTGTAGAAAGTTGTGATGCTTGTTCAGATTGACAATGGACAGTCATGTGTGTTGATGGTGGTGGTGGTGGTTAGTGTTTAACGTCCCGTCAACAACGAGGTCATTAGAGACGAAGCGCAAGCTCGGGTTAGGGAAGGATTGGGAAGGAAATCGGCCGTGCCCTTTCAAAGGAACCATCCCGTCATTTGCCTGAAACGATTTAGGGAAATCACGGAAAACCTAAATCAGGATGGCCGGAGACGGGATTGATTCCGTCGTCCTCCCGAATGCGAGTCCAGTGTGCTAACCACTGCGCCACCTCGCTCGGTTGCATGTGTGTTGATCCCTAAAGCTTTGTAAAAATAAGTGTTGCAGTTACTTCACCAAGGACACTGCGGGATTGTTCGTACGAAACAGTTACCGCGCCGGCACTGCACTTGGCAGAGTATTGACATCCAAACAGAACAGATGACGTCACAGTATCACGTATGTGCGGAAAATCAGTTCGCTCCGCCATAAAAATTCTCTGCTTGGCCTAAGTCGCAATCGCCATGGCAACGTGTGCACATAAGCTTTGCGGCACCTTTTATGAACGCTCGTTGGTTGATTGTGGTTGACATATAGCAAGTTTCCTTTTCTGTGCCAATGAACTCGACAACGTCACGTAGCACACAATTCAGGTGTTGTCATAGATCTTTTGCCTCGAAGGTTTGCCTAAAGTAATAGTGTCAGACAACGGACCCCAGTTCACGTCAAATGAATTTGAATTATTCTATGAACGCAATGACATACAGCATCTAACTAGTGCACCGTTCCATCCACTGTTAAACAGCGAAGCTGAACGTTTTTGTTCTCATTCAAGTAGCAGGTGGTCAAACTTCGCTCCGCACACACTAGGGATCAAGCATTGAAATTGTTTCTCAACTCATATCGTTCGCACCCACGAGATGGACCATCACCGGCGGAATTGCTTAACGGCCGCCGCTATCGGCCACTGCTCCACCCTCCTCAGCATCAGGCGCCAAAGGAATGCCACAAGTATCGCTTCGCGCCGCATGATATCGTAGTTTACAGGGTTTTTAGCGGCAGCAGATGGTGGGCGTGACTTGGCGCTAGCATGTATCTTCTTTCAAGTCCAGATGGTTTGCAGCGCCGCCATCAAAATCAACTTCGCCTGCGCCATGTACACGATGATCTCTCAGTCTCTCTTCCCCTAGATTCACGGTTCAAATGGTTCAAATGGCTCTGAGCACTATGGGACTTATCTTCTGAGGTCATCAGTCCCATAGAACTTAGAACTACTTAAACCTAACTAACCTAAGGACATCACACACATCCATGCCCGAGGCAAGATTCGAACCTGCGACCGTAGTGGGCGCGCGGTTCCAGACTGTAGCGCCTAGAACCGCTCGATTACCCCGGCCGGCCTAGATTCACGGGTCCAGAAGGCAGAGCGGCCACAGCAGCCGCCAGAGGTTGTCACCATGGCACCGCGGGACGACCCCATGGAGACGGAGCCTTTTTGGAAAACCATGGAAAACTTAAATCGAGTTGGGTGGATGAAGATTGGAGAATCTATCCCTCTAAATACAAGGTTCAAATGGTTCAAATGGCTCTGAGCACTATGGGACTTAATTTCTGAGGTCATCAGCCCCCTAGAACTTAGAACTACTTAAACCTAACTAACCTATGGACATCACACACATATTTGCCCGAGGCAGGATTCGAACCTGCGACCGTAGCGGCCGCGCGATTCTAGACTGTAGCGCCTAGAACCGCTCGGCCACACCGGCCGGCTGAATACAAAGCCTATCTGTTTAATATAACGCTACCACATTCAGTTTATCCCTACTTCACAATATTTTTTAACAAAGAAGTTTTTCATGACGTTCAAGAGCAGTACTGTACCGTTCATTCATTTCTCCCTACCAGTCACTGCACAAACTACACACACCAGTTCATGATGTAGCACAACACAAACTATCACATGACATCAAGATCATAGCGATTATGTTTGATCTGCATTTTTTACACCACAACTATCCTTTTGATAGCCCGAAAAACTGAGTCAGCATCCTTCTATAATAAGAGAGATGTTGAGGATAAGACGCTGGTGTGCCTTAATATTGAATAGCTGCGGGAGTAAGTTTTTCCATATAAAACTACATTGTGTGAAAGTGTGATGTGATGTTTGATTAGTCCGGAACCGCGTGACTGCAACGGTGGCAGGTTCGAATCCTGCCTCGGGCATGGATGTGTGTGATGTCCTTAGGATAGTTAGGTTTAGGTAGTTCTAAGTTCTATGGGACGGGTGACCTCGGATGTTGAGTCCCACAGTGCGCAGAGCCATTTCAACCATTTTTGATGTTTTATTATTATTATTATTACTATTTTTATTATTATTTACTTGCGTTTGAATTTTTTACTAAATCCTTGCTCTGTGTCTCAAAACTATTCTTTCGTTGTATGGAACTTTTTGCTTAATAGGGAGATTAGATTGTAACTGTCTTTCTAAATAAGTTCTTTTTAGTAATCTCTTTGGTGTTCTTGGGCAATTTATTGTATAATTTTATTATTTAATAGAAAATGCTCCTTTCAGTTTTACGTTCATTTTTTCTTGGTAAATGGAAGTTTACTACAGATTTTGTTTAGTCCCAAGGTGACAGAGCAGTTTGTGCAGCAATTACCCATGTTATTTTTTAAGTGCGTAACTGAGTGGTAATTGTGCTCGCGTCGTGTGGATAAAACCCCATCGTATTTTCAACAGATCATCACAATGTGTGCCGTGATTTTGCGGCACAGTTCCGCCCCAGTCAGCAGGTGGCGCCAAAGCCAGAGGTGTGTGCCTGCTGCTGCACACGTCGTGCTGAGCAATCTAAGACCTCGGTGCAAAAAGGAGATTAATCCATATTTTTTCCTGTATGTCTACCGTACACTATTAGCTACAGAATCTTATCCCACTGTCACAAAGGTGGGAGGAAGGCATAAATACTGGAGATATACCTATCTTGTACTGAATGTACTCGGTCCAGTCACGTTAACGAAACCACCGTCTATGTTTGATGTCAGCTTTGCAAAATGTGAGTTATCCCATTTTGTACCGAGGTCTTCAATTAAGCAGCGCCTCCAGTATCGACGGTTGAGCAGTCCTGCGTGCACCAGCAGACCAGTTAGAAAGAAGCTGAGCGGCTGCTGGTTGACAACACACCGAGATAGGAGTCGAATGTACGGATGAAGCACTGTCCAATGTTGTACCGATACCTTTCTTTCTTTTTTTTTTTTTTTTTTTTTTTTTGAGTCATCAATCAGTCTCCTAGTCTCCTGTGCCAAACTCTTCGTCCCATAATAGCACATGAAACCTATGTCCTAAATTATTTGCTGGATGTACCGGGTGATCAAAAAGTCAGTATAAGTTTGAAAACTTAATAAACCACGGAATAATGTAGATAGAGAAGTAAAAATTGACACACATGCTTGGAATGACATGGGGTTTTATTAGAACAAAACAAAAAAAAAACACCCCATATTTCTAGACGCGTGAAAGATCTCTTGCGCGCGTCGTTTGGTGATGATCGAGTGCTCAGCCGCCACTTTCGTCATGCTTCGGCTCGCAGGTCCCCAGACCTCAGTCCGTGCGATTATTGGCTTTGGGGTTACCTGAAGTCGCAAGTGTATCGTGATCGACCGACATCTCTAGGGATGCTGAAAGACAACATCCGACGCCAATGCCTCACCATAACTCCGGACATGCTTTACAGTGCTGTTCACAACATTATTCCTCGACTACAGCTATTGCTGAGGAATGATGATGGACATATTGAGCATTCCCTTTAAAGAACATCATCTTTGCTTTGTCTTACTTTGTTATGCTAATTATTGCCATTCTGATCAGATGAAGCGCCATCTGTCGGACATTTTTTGAACTTTTATTTTTTTGGTTCTAGTGATACCCCATGTCATTCCTAGCATGTGTGTCAATTTGTACCTCTCTGTCTACATTATTCCGTGATTTATTCAGTTTTCAAATTTATACTGACTTTTTGATCACCCAGTATTACAAACTCCGTGTCCCTCTACAATTTTTGCTCTCTACAGTTTTCTTTAGTCTATGGAAATCATTACCTGATGTCTTAACAAATCCCTTCTCCTTGTCAGTGTTTTCCACATATTCCTTTCCTTTCCGATTCTGGCAGAACTTACTTATTACTTATCAGTCCACCTAATTCTGAAAATTCGTCTGTAGCACTACATCTCAAACACTTCGACTCTCCTCTGTTCGGTTTTCCCAGAGTCCGTATTTTACTTCCATACAATGCTGTGCTCCAAACGTACATTCTCAGAAATGTATTCCACAATGAATGCCTATCTTTGATACTAGTAGACATCTCTTGGACAGGAATGCCCTTTCTGACAGTGCTACACTGCTTCCGATGTCGCTCTTGCTCCATCCGTTATTGATTATCTTGCTGCCTGTGTAGTTGATTTCCTTAAGTTCGTCTACTTCGTAACCATCGAGCCCGACGTTCAGTTTCTCGCTGTTCTCATTTCTGCTATTTCTCATTACTTTCGTCTTTCTTCGTATTCCTCTCATTCCATATTCTGTACTCATTAGACTGTTCATTCCACTCAGCAGATTATGTAATTCTTTTTCACTTTCACTCAGGATAGCAATGTCGTCAGCGAATCGCATCATTGATTCCCTTTTACTCTGGATTTTAGTTCCACTCCTGAATCTCTCTTTCATGTCCGTCATTGCTTCTTCGACGTACAGACTGAAGAATGGGAGCATAGACTACATCCCTGTCCTATATCCTTTTTAATCCGGGCATTTAGTTTTTGGTCGTCCACTCTCATTATTCCCTCTTGGCTCTTGTATATGTTGTATATTACCCGTCTCTCCCTATATGTTACCCATACTTTTCTCACGATTTCGAACGTGTTGCATCGTTTTAGATTGTCTAACGTTTTTCCAGGTCGACAGATGCTATGAACTTGTCATGATTTTTCTTTACTATTGCCTCTGTTATCAACCGAAACGTCAGCTTTGCTTCTCTGGTGGCATTACCTGTCCTAAAGCCAAACTGATCTTCAGGTAGCAGGTACTCAGTTTTCTTTTCCATTCTTCTGGATATTATTCTTGTCAGTAACTTGGATACATCAACCTTTCAGCTGAATGTTCGATAATTCTCGCACTGCTCAGATTTTGCAGTCTCCGAAATTGTGTGGATGATAATTTTGCGAAAGTCAGATGGTATGTGGCCAGATTCATACATTCTACACACCAGCGTGAATAGTTACATTGCCACTTCCCCCAGGAAGGAATTCTGATGGAATGTTATCAGTCCCTTCTGCCTTATTTGATCTTAAGTCCTTGAGGCGTTGCGCCTTATATAACTCCTGTCTAGAGCCTGTGTACCGGGAGAATGACTCATGCGTGCACAGTGACAGAGGGTTTGAAGCGGGTTCAGTCGAGTACGTAGTTCTAATTTCCATGCATCAGAGTACAGTAGTGCACAGAGACATACAAGAAACAGGTCAAGACAATATTTTTCTGAATTGTTCTGTTTATTCCTTGAAGGCTTTTTTGTTTATTTATGTTTGTACACTTCTGTATATGCTTTTAGTTGTGTGAATGATGCGTGAATGTGGGCTAAAGTAAATATGTAGATCACTGCTCTGCTGATGAACGTTGTACGACGGGAATTTTGTATCATAATATGTTCAGTACGTTTATGGTCAAAGGAAAGCTAATTAGAGTGCAAATGAAAAGAGTTGACACACACAATGGGTAGGGTTACTACAACCCACACCACAAGTTGGGAAACGGGGGCGAATTTCTAGTAGTTTACTGTCGAGTTGAGATTTTCACAAACGTTTTATTCGTATCTTACAGAAACTAGCAGTACGGCAAAAACAGCCTTTTAAACAAACTGCTAACGGCAATCAAGTAATTTATAGTAATACAACAATTTAAACAAAATTAATAAAAAACACAGAAGCTAGCAATACGGCAATAAACAACCTTTTAAAACACGCCGCTAACGCAATCAAAGTAATTTATAGCAATACAACAATTTTAAAAAAAATTAAAGAACATTAGTAAACAGGCTACTAAAGTAAATACAGAACGTTGTTAATAAGGTACGGTGAGGTACTGAAGCTACCAACACTGCTATTAAAAAAATTAAACAGGTCTCAGCAAACACACGATTAATAGCAATAAAAGGAATTTACAAACTTCGAGGAATTTTAAAAATTTTTAAACAAAAGTGTCCTGGAATATTATTAGAACATAATAGATATGACGGACCCGTGTAAGGTGGCCACAAATCACCCACTCAGGGATGCTCAGGCTAAACAGAATACTGACCAATTCAAATACGCCCGTAAACACAATTGCCACTCTCAGACTGGTCACTGCACCGACTTTTAGCCAGCAAAAACTTATTATAAGATGGCTTAACTTGCTGACAGAATTAGAGCTATCCTCGTGCAAGGAAACATTACAGCACACAGTCCTGAACGAGCGACCACATGATCAACCAACAAGAAGCATGAATTTACTCATAACCCACGACAGAATAGCGAAACAATTAAACTGCCAAAACTACATCTCCCATCGGACAGTAACGAGAGGAGGAGAAAACATCACTGTCTTCAATTACACCGGTGCCAGGAACAGGAAACCCGGTCGCCGGAGGCCACAAGGCAGAAGAGTCGCTGGTTACACAAAATTATTACTTAATGATTAAACCTTCCACGAACTTAACTTGTAATTATGCTCGAACACGCGTTACACGACCTACGATGGCAAGGATCCACACATCCGACCGCGCGCACATCGCCAGCGTAACGAACACTCCAGGGTCACGCGACAACACGCTCTGTCACCGGAGTTCACGTCTTCTCTGCAACGTTGACCGGTAGTGACCGCTCCTTGATGTTAGGTGTCTCCTTTAAAACTCCAGTGTCGAAATGGAGGATTTAAAGAAGCTTGTTAACGTCCCACCAAGGTGAAATGAACAGTAACTACTCGTGGGGCGATTCTGTATACAACCAACACGCGGGGAGCTCTTCCGGCAACTCGACCCGCTCGTTACACACAACCGACATACATCACGTGGCGACTCGGTACAACCGACCACGCCTACCTCGCGCTGGAGAGCCACACTGCCCTCCCGTGTCCACCACACTCTCTCTGTGCGCAATCCCCTTCTTCCGAACCCCCACACGAGCTTACAACCGGTCAAAGATCTCACTTCCTCCAAGGCAGTTTCCCGGAAGCAAAAACGCAGATATCGATAGCAGAGGTCGATAGCAGAGGGAAGAGACAACCAAGCAGCCACTTAATGACAGACAAAACATCAAACAAATATGTCAGGGGAAGAAAAGGAAAACCAATGCAATCTAAACACAAGGTGTAGCACGAGTCGATACATTGCTCAATAGTTAATAACGTAAAGTATAAACAAAATATCAGAATGCTTATTATTTATTTCAGGAAGAAGTACACTTCGAAACTGTGTTATTTGTTGATTGGTTAGTCATGACAAACGCGCACTGACGCGGGAGAATAATTTTTTTAGATTGGCCTTAAAGAAAACTGACCGGTCAAAACGGAGTATCCTTCGCGAGTCTTTTCTCTTGGAGATACACAATTCTTACGGCAGTCTAAGTGGTCGGAGCCCAGCCTTGCAATGGTACGGCCGTTTGTAGTATGAGCTCCGAAGGAAGTTATAGTTAGCCTGTTTTAGTTGTGCTACGTGCCTCAAAAGTGCTTTAAAGTGAAGGCATATTTATTCTGGTGTGTTTTTTTATAGGAAGTACGGATTTTTTAAGTAATTTTGTGTGTGAGAAAAGACAGTAATACCGCGTGGCATATTGAGCAGATCGGCAACTAAAGACTTAAATGCATTAGACACTGATAAACTTAATAGTACGACGAGCATTTCCATTTAACAACAATCCGTTCTTAGTAACTGTTCAGATTTCGGGAAATACGTTACCATAAACTTGCTAACTTGAATGAAACGGATTGTGCATGATTGTGTTAGGCTTAGCACGGGCTTGCCAGTAAACTTGCAAGTCTCGACTTCAGTATATACCGAAGTTTTGCCAGTATTTTCACCTGTCACTTAAAATGAAGACCTTTCCTCGATTCTTAGAATAGTTACGTTGTATGCAGCCTGGTGCGAGTTGAGGTACGGCATGTTTCTGCTCGGCTTTCCTACAGGCGATCTGCTGCAACGAATTCACAGGTAGGTGCTGGTAAAAAGGACGAAAGGAACCGCGCCGCCGCACGTGGTGCATCTGTGCCGGGAAAACAGTTAAAATGCTTCAGTACATTGAATCCGTTGTTGACAGAAATTTTGTAGAAGACCGTATTGTGAACGATAATGAAAAATTTAGTAAATCGGTACATGTGGAATTTTGAACGGAACCCGTTCAGAGTCACCGGAGAGACTTACTAGAAGATGTTAAACAGTCACAATAAAAACGAGGGCACATCGAAGCAGCGGATGGCGTCCTAGCGGTATCAACGAGCAGCAGTACAGCAGGGCAGCGCTGCCAACTTACGCGAGCGGGGACCCTGAAATTAGTACGGCAGATGAAGGAGGTCGGACTCGCAGTTTCAGCACGCCGAGGTTGCAGCATTCAAAGAAAGATAAGCTTGTTACATTTGTTGTGTGTGTGTGCTGAATGACTGAGTAACATGGAAAGTGATAAAAGATTTTGTAAATGCGATAAAAGAGAAAGGGTCCTCATTCAGTGTAAGTGCTTCACAAACAAGCACGTCTGAACAGAGAGAAGGAATAGATGTTAAAGCAAAAGAGGTTATTGACGATATTTCTTTGTTATTTACGGACAGTGGAGTAGAGTCTGCTTCAAGTATGTCAGTTAATGTAACTAGTGGGGTTAATGTAAATCCTGAAAGTGACATTAAACATGAAATCGGTAACAACCGATTGTATGATGACAGTATGGGAAGTGTTACTGAAACAAATGTGTCAAATGTGGGTACCAAATATGGTATAGTACCGGGAGAACATGGAAAATAGAAAACAGTAACGCAGAAAATAGAACCTGGAAGTATGCAAGAAATGTTTGCAGTATTAATGGGCTCTATGAAAGATGAACATACTAATTTGGCTGACACAATTGGCCAGAAAATCATTAAACTTGATGAAAAACTCAAAAAACAAACTAGTGATTTTAATGAAAAAACTGAAAAGCAAACTAGTGATCTTAACGAAAAACGTGAAAGGCAGAATGGGGTTTCAAAAGAAATGTGGAAAAATTATTTGAAGTCGTTAGAAAGTAAAGTGGGTGGCAAAATTTCTCAAGCTGAGAATAACTGGCAACAGTCCATTAAAACTGTAAAAAGTGAATTAACAGATGCCTTGACAAAAGTTGCTATTGGAAACAAACAAAGGGTAGAAGTGATAAAAGAAAATGTGCAGAAAGTAGAGATCAAAATAGCGGCGGTAGAGTCTATACGTGTAAATGGTCACAAATTGTTACACGGTAAAATCAGTTCTGAATGTATGAATGAAGTAAAAAGGGTGTCTGACCGAGTGGGTGTGTCTGAAGAAAATGTTCTTCAGCTAACTAACCAGGTAGAAGAGGTTGAAAATAAGTTCGATGAGCATAGCAGTAGATTATGCCAAGTTGAAACTAACCTCAGACATGAAAACAACAGTAGTGGGTGTAGTTTTGTAGCAGAATCTTCTGAAATATCATATGTCGCTAACAGGCAGTTTTTACGTTTTGATCCAATAGGAAATGTACATCCAAAAGAATTTTGGAATGACTTTGAAGGTGTTCCACCTACTTTGTGGTCACAGAGACAAAAAATAGGGTTCATTACGCCTAAATTCTTGGGAGAGGGTATAATTTGGGGGATTATCGCTACCAAACAGTACGATACTCTAGATAAATTTAAAGAGGCGGTTTTTAAAGAATATTGGGGCAAGCGAAAGCAAATGGCGTTGCTATATAGCTTCTGGGCTGGGGAAAACTTTAATGGCTCTGAGCACTATGGGACTTAACATCTATGGTCATCAGTCCCCTAGAACTTAGAACTACTTAAACCTAACTAACCTAAGGACATCACACAACACCCAGCCATCACGAGGCAGAGAAAATCCCTGACCCAGCCGGGAATCGAACCCGGGAACCCGGGCGTGGGAAGCGAGAACGCTACCGCACGACCACGAGATGCGGGCGAAAAGTTTAATCCCAGAAAGGAGAGCGTAAGAAAGTTTGCATTAAAGTGCATTACAAATTTGTCTAATTGAAACAATAAAGTCGAGCCAGGACAAACTCTTATGGTCTTGGAAGATTAACTGTCCTTGAACTGGCGAAACAAAATTATTGCAGCTGCAAGGGATGTTAATAGATTCATTAGTTGGAGAGAGTTGAGAGGTTGTTGCATGAGGAGGAGCATGCAAATCGTAACGCCAGTCTACCAAATAATGCAGAACCACTGCAGAAAGTAAACGTTAACAGAATTGGCGTGTACGGTGCAAAGAGCAGGGGTAGAGGTGCCAGGAGGTGGCGCTATCCAATAAATGACAGGCGAAATAATGGGGAGCAGGTACACATCATCGGTCGTATGCTCCGGTGCGAGAGGATGATGTTGCACCCAGGCGACATCAAGGGGGAGTAAACGTAACAAACGGTACAGAACTGCAGAATCCTTTAAACTAAATGCTGTCTGTGAAGGGGCTAGCGTTCACAAGACAGGAGGTAGTAATTTGAACCCGCTAGCACAACCCTTGGTACATGTTACAACTCAACAGACATGGATTGTAAATGAGGAGCAGAAGAAGACCGTAACAACAGACGAAACGAGTTACATAAAAATCTGCAATTTCACGGAGATTTAAGGGAGTTTTTTGACAGACATAAACAAATAAGCACTGTATTGCAGGCGAAATGGGTGATCTATTAGCGGAAAATATGACAGAACCTAATGGCCAGAAAGTCTTTAGCAACCAAATTGAAGTCGAGTCATGTTCTGGGGAAGGAGAAAGTACAGAAGCTGCAGAATTACGGGAGATTAGTGATGGCAGTGTAGAAGAAATACTAGCTTCTATAAATAACGACTTTTGTGAGGCTATAAGGGAGACACAGGAAAATGATGACCAAAATAGGGGTCAGCCAGCTAATTGTGGAAAAAAGGAAGAGAGAGAGGAAAGGCAGAATGGCGAAAAGCAGGAAAAAAGATTCTGAGCTGTCATTAGTGGGAAGAGTAGTTAGTATGGAGGAGAAAAGTGATGAGAGTAATTCTCCAAAATCTGTGTAATTTCTGGAAACAGGGAAGGTTTCGATAAAAGGGAGGTTGTGAATAATTTGTTGGAGGAGGGTTCTGACACTAGCAACGAAAGAAAGGTGTTGAGTCAGCCAGCAATTAGTCTGCAAGTATGTATCGAAGAAGTATAGTGTTTAGCAGATAGTGGGAGTGATTTATGTGCTGTGAGAAAATGTTGGTTAGAATCACTGCCAAATAGAAACGAACTTGCAATAATGCCAGTAATGTGGGTGCAGATAATCGTATCTACAGGAAAAGTTAAAAAACCTGTTAAACACGATGTTCTGTTGCCAGTAAAAATAAATGGTGTTCAAGTACTCCATAACTTTCTTATAATCCCTGATGTATGTGTAAAATGCTAATTGGCAAAGTTTTCTTTAATCAGTACAAAGAGAGATTAAATTTAAATGAAAATATAGTAATTTTTGAAATAAATGGGAAAGATGTGGTTGTACCATTCTTTCGAAAAAAATAATTTGATCAAAGAAGAAGTAGCCAGTATACCAATTAGGTATTGTAGACGGAGGGAAAATTTACGAGGCTACAATCAGTATTGGGATGATGTGGGTGGGGGTGGACCCTGAGGAAATGAAGGTGTTACAAGAAAAAATAGAACAAAAAGTAAAAGATGTGCCAGAGTTAGTTGTTAGCTGAGCTTGGAGTCCTCAGAGGACGTTGCAACATATGTAATGCTAGGTGTTTGACAAATACCAGGTGCTCGAGTTATTGACAATACTGTTTCAGATTGTTTTCGTATTGTTAGTTTTCCTCTTCTGTCGCTCTGAATCTATCACCTGTCTCATGACAAAGTAAGTTTTATGGTGAGAGAAATGGGGGTCAAATTGCAATGGAGTGAAGTGACGACATAAGTATGTTGACGTAAGAAAATAATTAAGGTACCCCGAAAGTGATGACGTAAAGGGAAAACAGAAAAAGGATGCATTATCCTGCTGAAAGCTGACAGTAAGTATTGACTTTAGTAACATGAGAAGTTTTTCCATGGTATGTGAAGGGGACAATGCATTAATGTATCAGTTAAAATAATGGCAGATAGGAAGGAATATCCTGTTGAATTATTTAAAAATAAATTAAAGGCTGAGTGAAATGTAGGGAAATTAAAGTAACAGTTGTGACAAGTGCACATAATAAAGGAAATTTTGATGATGAACACTAAAGTGTTGTTGTCAGGAAAAGGCGTGTTGTAATGACGAAAACAGATATATAGTGACCACATAGGTAAAGGAAGTGTAACAAATATGACCAAAAATATACTTGGATAAAGGTGAACAACATTTATTATGAAAAGAATGTGAATGAATGGGGAGTTATGTACATACTGTAAATAAAAAGTTTTGATTTCTGTCCAACAGTGGTAAAAAATATGAAGAAGTGATAAGAGGCACTGCATAAAAGTGGTAACTATGTATTATAAAATGTTTGTAAATAATTGCTTTATGTGGAATGTGTTTTTCACAATCAGATTTGCTCCAGTTGAGTTGAAGTAACAAAGTTTAAGTTTTGCTTTCAACAGCAACTGTTTTTTTTTTAACTCACTAACTCTTCTAAAGGAAACAAATTCTTGAAAATTTGTTCTAGAAGATTAGATCTTATTGTTTAGCGCAAAAAAGGCAACAGAGCAATACTCTGTTAATTTACTTTCATTTGAAATCATGTTAAACGAAATATGAAATATATAAATAATTTCTTGTAATAATAAGTTATTGTGTATTAGGATGTATGTAAAGAAAGTATTCTCAAACAAAAGTATGGTTTCAGAGACAATGTTGCATTTTCATTTAAGACCAATGCGTGCTTAGTAGCTGTTCAGATTTCGGGAAATACTTTACCATAAACATGCTAACGTGAATGAAAGGGTTTGTACATAACTGTGTTAGGATTAGCACGGGCTTGGCAGTGAACTTGTAATTCTCGACTTCAGAATATACCGAAGTTTTGCCAGTATTTTCGCCTTCCATTCATAATGAAGACCTTTTTCCAATTCTTACCATAGTTACGTTGTATACAGCCAAGTGCGAGTTGCAGTACGGTAGGTTTCTGCTAGGCTTCCCTACTGGCGATCTGCTGCAACGCGTTCCCGGGTTCGCTTCCCGGCGGGGTCAGGGATTTTCTCTGCCTCGTGATGGCTGGGTGTTGTGTCATGTCCTTAGGTTAGTTAGGTTTAAGTAGTTCTAAGTTCTAGGGGACTGATGACCATGGAAGTTAAGTCCCATAGTGCTCAGAGCCATTTTTTTGCTGCAACGCGTTCACAGGTAGGTGCTGGTAAAAAGGACGAAAGGAACCGCGCCGCCGCATCCTCCAAACTTTTTTTACATTCTGATACTTATACTTGATCCCCTATTTCTTCCATATCGACTCCTGCTTTTTCATCTACCACAGGAAACAAGTGTACCGCAAATAAAGGCCTTCAATGTACTTCCGCGTACCCGCTCTCACCTCTTCACAGTGGAATTCCCGTTCCACCCTTGATGTTACCACGCTTGCTTTTGATGTCACCGAAGGTTATTTTGACTTTCCTGTATGCTGACAGTCATTCCGACCTTAATTTCTTTTTCCATTTCTTCACGTTTTTCAGCCATTTCGACTTAGCTTCCCACCACTTCCCATTTATTTAATTCGTGAACAACTTGTATTTCTGTATTCTTGTATTGCCCAGAACATTTCTGAACTTCTTCCTTCATCGGTTTCTTCTGTTACCCGTAGGTTCTTTACAGTTACCTTCTTTGTACCTCTGTTTTCTTTTCCAACTTCTGTGACTGCCTTTTTTAGAGATGCATACATACATACATACATACATACATACATACATAGATTAATCCTTGTTCCATAGATTTTGAATACGACATTTCGTAATGATGTGGAACGCGTCACTTAAATGTTTTCTTTACACAAAATAATTTTTTTTTTTTTACATTTACTACTTAATATCTAAGAATTCTTCTATTGAGTAGAAGGAGTTGTCACTGAGAAATTGTTTTAATTTGTTTTAAATGTTGGTAAGCTATCTGTCAGACTTAACACTACACTCCTTTTCAACTGTACTGTCTGCTGAGCAATTTCTTATTGCTGTATCTATAGCCTCAGAGAACTTCACGCGTATCTCGTCATTTCTTAGTACTTCCATATCCTACTCCTTCGAATATTCATTCCTCCCAATTAATATCTTGAACTGCAGCCTACTCTTCATCACTACTACATTGTGATCTGAATCTGTGTTTGCTTCTGCATATGTATTACATTTTAGTATTTGATTTTGGAATCTCTATGTGACTACGATGTAATTTAACTGAAATCTTTCCTTATCAATCAGTCTTTTCCAAGGATACCACATCGTGTTGCCATTCTGGAACAGATTATTCGCTATTACTAGCTGAAATTTATCACAGTCTTTCTCCTCTCCCATTCCA
The DNA here is from genome assembly GCF_023898315.1 of Schistocerca nitens. NCBI lineage: Eukaryota > Metazoa > Arthropoda > Insecta > Orthoptera > Acrididae > Schistocerca > Schistocerca nitens. Next base: position 999,400,391 of record NC_064614.1, on the reverse strand, counting down.
TATCCCAAGCCCATATTCTACTGTAACCTTTTCTTTTATTCCTTCCCCTACAACCCCATTCCAGTCCCCCATGACTATTACATTTTCATCTCCCTTTACGTGCTGAATTACATATTCAGTATTCTCATTTTTTTTTCTATTTTTTCATCTTCAGCTTGCGACGTCGTCATATATATCTGAACTATCGCAGTCGTTGTTGGTTTGCTGACGATTCTGATAAGAACAACCCTATCACTGAACTGTTCATAGTAACATCCTCTCTGCCTTATCTTCTCTTCATAACGAATATTACTCCCAATGTAAAATTCCTTGCTTCTGTTGACACTACCCTATACTCATCTGACCAGAAATTCTAGTCTCCTTTCTATTTCTTTTTACTGAACCCAACTATATCTAAATTTAGCCTTTGCATTTCCCTTTCTAGATTTTCGAGCTTCCCTACTACATTCAAGCTTCTGATGTTCCATTCCCCGAGTCGTAGAACGTTACCCTTTCGTTTGTTATTCAATCTTTTTCTCGTGGTCACCTCCCCTTGGCTGCGCCTCCCAGAAATTCGAATGGGAGACTATTCTGGTATCTTCTGCCAGTGGAGAGATCACTTATTTCATTCCTGAATCTCCTATTTATCCATTTGATAATCATTCACCACTCACGTGGATCTCGTACTCAGGGTACGTCACACGGCGAACACTGGCGTGTTGTATTTTGCCAGAACAGTCGAAATATCTACCTTTTTTTGGTGTATGAACATTATATTTTAAGTGAAACGTGGCGACAAACGCGTTAAAACTTTTGAGAAAGCTTGCTTTTTCGAGCAATATTTGGTCAGTGTCAACTCTGAGGAGCTAAAAATATCAGATAGTAACTAGGACAAAAATTTTCTCTGCACAGTTTAACGATAGAACCATTCTCTACTTAGGCGTTTTGTCTTAATAATTGTGGATGTAGACTACAGCAGTTCGCCTAGTAATGACACTTATTAAAAAGCAGAAAAGTCTAAATCCTAGTTCTATTCCTGTCTTCCTCAGCTGTCACGTTTTATCAGCGTAAATCTACCTCAAATCGTGGTATGTTGTTATTGTTGTGGGCTTCAGTCCCAAGACTGATTTGATGCAGCTCTACATCTACTCAATCCTGTGCGAGCCTCCTCATCCCCGAATAACAACTGCAACCTAGATCCTTCTGAATCTGCTTGGCCTCCCACTGCAACTTTTACCTCACACACTTCCCTCCAACACTAAATTAGTGGTCCCTTCATATCAGAAGGTGTCCTACCAATCGATCCCTTCTTTTGTCACAAATTTCTTGGCTCCGGAATTCTATTCAGTATCTCCTCATTTGTTACATGGTCTATCAGTCTAATCTTTAGTATTTTTCTGTAATCGGTGGTATTACGTCTTTATTTTCTTTTTCGTCTTTATGCGCCACGTGCTGGTATATGCAATGTTGTCGGCCCTTGTGGCAAAACAAGCTTTAGAGAGATACCGAGGCGAGGGCGTGTGCTGCGACTTACCCCAGTTCACTGCTAGTAGCGCCACGTCACCATAACGCGTCTGTGGGTAGCGCGCAAGTATTGCACCGTAATTAAGAATCAAATTAAAAGTTAATAATGTTTAAACTGTCATGTATCAGATTGATTAGGTAAATATTTTATCTAAATACATCGATTAAAGAAAAAATAAGTGTCAGTGAGTAATAAAGCTAGGAAGCTAGAAATTCGTCGTAATGCGCAGACGTGTGTCAAAATTAACTGGTACAAGTCTCAACGTTATGAAAGCAATATTTTAGTCAGAATCCACGATATCAAGAAAAATTGAATGCGCTAAGAATTATAATTGTGAAAATTTGTATGACGCATCAGTTCAATATAAAAATAATAAGTACGTGGCCCCATTAAGCTACCTCTAATAGTTTTGAGTAATTTACTGAAAACTAAATTTGGAACGAAAAAGTCCTTATTTGCAGTAGATTAAGTATCTGTTACACTAACGCTAGAAAGTTGTGGTTACACCACTTGATCAAATCTATTAAATAATACAGCTATAACAAGTTTTAGGACTCCGATGTTAATAACAACCAGTACAAGGTGTCTCGAAGTTGTAGTTCAGAGGTCCTGTTCTACTGTCAGTTCCGTTCTAAATATTCTAGATGGCAAAGATTTAATGCAAGATAGTTAAAACATTTTCGGTGATTTTAACCAACTCACCTACATGCATCCAAAAGTTACGGAGATTCTAAATTGAGTCATAACATGGTTATTAATTATTGTATGTCCAAGAAAGCGGCCGTTTAGAGAATGCTACCGTGTACATATGGCCGATGACAGCAAGTATTCCCTTGGCCGTCCACTGCACCACACACATAAATGCTGTGCAAGAGGCAAGACTAGCCTTTACTTCGCACCCAGCCACTGTAAGATCGGCGTCAGTAAAAGTCCGGAGTGCGCACTGCCTCGGATGACGTCAGAGACAGGCTGTTAAAAAACGCTTATTTTCAGTAATAACAGATAGCGAACTCGCGAGCACTGTACACCGTACTGCATCGCTTAGATTTCACAGAAAGAACTGTTAGTGTCCCGCCCGTAAAGTTAACAAATCTGAGTATCAAGTGGTGACAGTTATTTTCCACTTTTGTGGCGAGCATTTATTCTGTTTATGAGTAGTCAGGGCGAAAGAGTATTTAGTAGGAACTTAACATAGAGGTCACCTCTGAACTGTTCATACTGCTGTTTAGGAACCCCATAACATTTCCAGCATGGTTGATTTTCCAGTCCTAACTCAGAGCTCTTTAGACGAAAAGAAGGCACAAGCTAGGGCAAACATACGTAAACGTGCCTTGGACAGAAAAAGAAGGCATGACGCAAAAGCTTCCCCCACTAGTTTTAGTATTAGTGAACTAGTATTAGTCAAGACTAAAGAAAAATTTAAGAAAATCTCAGCGGAAACAAAGACGTTTATGCAAGTTTATCAAGGACCATTTAGGGTAAGAAGTAAGCCTCATGTGAACGCATACTGTCTGGAATACCAAAAGAGTAAGAAAGAGCTAGGTCTACGAAATATTGTTGATCTGAAGAAATTTAAAAATAACAGTAACTAGATACTGTATGGAGTCTGCCACTCTTTGGCAGATACAGGGTTTGAAGTACTGTGCAGTCCCAGCTGGATGAAACTTTATTTCCCTTTGAAGTTTCATTCCCTTCTGTTCTTTTGTAGTAAAGAAGGAACGTATGTCTTCGTGTTGTATGTAGGCTATTAGTTTATAATGTCTTCCCAGTGAATAAGAATGATTACCGAAAATGATTATAAGCAAATGATGAATTACAAAAGAATGTGACAGGTAGTTTGCAGGAGTTTATTCTAAAGGTTAAAATAACAGTGGGTAACTTTCCTGCACCAATAATAGAATAAAAGCATGACTAAAATAAATAAATAAATAAATAATATATAAGATCCATTAAAATGGTTAGTAACTACGAAAACAGAGAGACACTGAGTTAAGAGAAATCTGATCCAATAGACTATGCATCAAGTAATAATTTTCAGTTGGGAATAAGGTTATCTGAGGGTAAGAAAGGGTAAGAATGTGGTACCCCCAGAGACAAGCCTAAGCGTTTTAATATGAAGTAAAGGAGATGTGTGAAAGTGGTGTATCACACCAAATGTATAATAATGAGGTCAGTAGGTCAACGAAGAGAAAATGGAGAAAGAATCATCGAAAAATATGTATAAACAAAAATTGTGGAAAAAAGAGAAATGGAATGTGCAGACTGACATATATGGTTAAATGGTGGGAAATTGATGAGGAATTTCCCTCACCTCTCATAATAATGTTTGAGAAACGCTTAATCTTGCTTAAGGCAGATGGTCAATTAACTGATAAATACAGACAACAAAATCCAACAGATGTGTTAAGGAAATGGAGAGTGTAACGCATTGATACGTTATAACAAAAACAGCTTCCTAATGATGTGTACAACAAAGGAAAGTAAGTGCTGTTGAACAAATGACTTCTTTAGCATACTAATCCGTACGACAATTGAGTCAAATGAAGGTACAACTTACAAAAGTTACACAAGTCTCTAAGTTAAAGCAACATCTGAAATAATAAAATAAATCGCAAAATACCCAAAAAGTCATTATTTAAGACAATAAGTCAACTTTAACGCATAAAAGCTATGGTTTATGCGGAAAAGAACAGATAAATGCAAAGTTGTGATACAGGCTAAATAATGAAGTAGAAGGTCTAATTTTTTTTTCGAATGTAACTTATTGCCAATATTCCTTCTGGTAACAACTCAGTTATTGGAAGTATTGCAAGAAAATAGAATATAAAACGTGTTTTGTCCTTCCTTGGGTTAAGCTGAGAACAGAACTTTGGCTATGTTATCTGTTTCTCAGGAACATGAATGCTTCATGAAAGGCAGCCTACAAGCTGTAGTGGAAAAGGAAGCAAGGACGACACGATCTTCAGTTAATCATCCCATTTCCTTTTCGTAATATAATATAATGGCGAAGTGAATTCCCACCCCTACATCTAATGATTTAGTTAAAGTGTCAAATGGATGTTCACATTCGTACTTACGATTGTGATGCAATATGTGAGTACTGCAAAGTGAAAAAAATTGCATGTTTCTCTTTCAGGTAAAGACTGAAAAATGTATGTAAAAAAATAATAATTTTGTAATTATCGAAAATTTTGTTTCATGTTTCTATGTAATTTACGTCCATGATCTGTATAAGTCCATTATGTCATGTTTTTCTATGTATATATAATGGTTATTTGGTACATGTAGTGTTAAGGAATTTAGCTAAAAATCAATTAATTTCCTTTAAAAGAGGTCAGCTATAATAACATCCCTTGTTTCCAATATTAAATTTGTTCAAAAATAAATTTTTCACAATACTAAATAGGGGGTGATGTGGCGAAACAAGCGCTGTTTCATTACAGAGATACAGATGCGCGCCAGTGCGCCGGAATTTACCCTACTTCGCTGCTAGTAGCGTCACATTACCGTAACGCATTTGTGCATAATTATGAATGAAATTAAAAGTTAAATTTACTGTTTCAAACTTTCTCAACATATGCTTTAGTGTAATAATGTTTAAACTGTCATGTATCAGACTGATTAGGTCAATAATTTACTAAATACATCGTTTTAAGAAAAAAATAAGTGGCACTACTTAATAAAGCTAGGAAGCCAGAATTTCGTCATAATGTGCAGATGTATGTCAAAATTAACTGGTACAAGTCGCAACGTGATTAAAGCAATATTTTGGTCGGAACCCACGGTTTTGGTCAGAATCCACGGTTTCAAGAAAAATGAAGGCACTAAATATTAGACATAGAAATTTAAAAATTTGTATGACGCTTCAGTTCAATATTAAGGTACGTCTAATAGTCTTCGAGTAATTGACTGAAATCTAAATTTGGAACAAAAAAATCCTTATTTGTAGTAGAATAAGTATCTGTTATATTAATGCTAGAAAGTTTTGGTTACAGTACGTGATGTAACCTATTAAATAACACTTTTATAACAAGTTTTAGAGCTCTGATGTTAATGACAACCAGTATAAGGTCTCTTAGAGTTATAGTTCAGAGGTCATGTTCTACTGTCAGTTCAGATTTACAAATTCTAGAAGGCAAAGTTTTAATGCAGGCGACCTAAGACTTTGCTGTGATTTCAACCAACCTACCTACAAGCGTCCAAAAATTACTAAGATTCAAAATTGATTCACGACATTGTTATTAAATATTGCATGTCCAAGAAAGCGGCCGTTTACTACCTTGTGCATAGGGCCGATGCAGCAGGTGTTCCCTTGGCCATCCGCTGCATCACATATATAAATACAGCCCGAGAGGCAAGACTAGGCTTCACTTCGCACCCAGTCACTGTAAGATCCGCGTCAGTAAAACGCCGGAGTGCGCGCTACCTCGGATGACGTCAGAGACAGGCTGTTACAAAACGCTTATTTTCAGTAGTAATAGTGAACTCGCGAGGACTGTACACCGTCCTGGATCGCTTAGATTTCGCAAAAGTAACTATTAGTGTCACGCTTGTAATGCTAACAAATCTGAGTGCCAAGTGGTGACAAATTATTTTCCACTTTTGTGGAAAGCATTTATTTCGATTATCATTAGTCACTGCGAAAGAGTATTTAGTAGGAACCTATTGTAGAGGTCGCCTCTGAATTGCTCGATGTGCTGTTTAGGATAGAGAGATTTACTGTCAGTGTGAACAGAATGAATATTACAATGTTGTACCTGTGAAACGTTACGGGATATATGTATCAAATGGCTCTGAGCACTATGGGACTTAACATCTATGGTCATCAGTCCCCTAGAACTTAGAACTACTTAAACCTAACTAACCTAAGGACAGCACACAACACCCAGTCATCACGAGGCAGAGAAAATCCCTGACCCCGCCGGGAATCGAACCCGGGAACCCGGGCGTGGGAAGCGAGAACACTACCGCACGACCACGAGCTGCGGACGAGATATATGTATCAATTAGAACTCAAGATCTTCATTTATAATCATAGTCCTGATTCCATTGAGCAAATTGAGATTAGAAACATTTCTTTTAGTGGGCTGGACATGAATGTGGACTTGCAGACTGGGAGCTATGGTCAGTATGTTTTCCATCGCTTTCTGACTGACCACATAAATAGTTGCCAGGCTCTCGTAAATGACGGCGAACTATATTTACAACAGTTTCAATTTCCTATTATGACTAATAATGGCTAATTAATATGACATTCAACCCGCCGCTCCACAAGCTCTAAACAGTATTTTCACTTAATCGTTAATGGTTGCACTGTTTACACCCGTCAGATAGAAACAGTCGTGCTGTCATTCGCTGTCGTGCACTTGTGTTACACAGATGCAACATAATTAATTGCCCTTCGGTTGCGTGAAGCGCTGCATCGTTAATGGAGCTTTGAAATGTTTACGGTGATCAGCGCACGTGTTTACTTTGCGGCTGAAAAAAAAGAACAATTCGCCAGCAGTTCTGTACCAAGCCAGTAAAGAGTACTTATGGATGTCTCGCTCGTAATGAAAGCTCAGTGAATGAATTTAGAGAGAGTGTAAACTTAATGTCTTCATGCCTTCATTTCTGGCGGGTGACAAAAATAGGCATTTTACGAGTTTGCACAGGGGGTCATGAGAAGCAGACCCCACCACTTCTCTGCGGAAAAGCAGATTCTAGCAGCAGTGGTCATATTGGAGAGGTTGAGGACTGAACTGCAAGACATCCCCGTTTTGAGTGAAACAACCCTTTAGCGTGCTGTTAGTAAATTGGGCATCAAATACAAAGCGTACAACAGAAAACTTGTGCTGATGGAAAATAAGAAAGTGGCAGGAAAAAGAAAGTTTCTGCGGGAAATAAGATATTCGCGAAGCACTGGAGTAACTATTTATTGCTCTGATGGAGATTAGGTGTGGTGCAAGTCGTCTAGAAAGTTGGTTATCAGGAACAAAAGATTATCCCAGAGGAAGTGTACAAGAGTGGAATGGCTGGGAAAGAGGAATTCAAACAACGCTAGGATATGGATAAAGGTTTGCAATGTGTCACATTGGGATCAAAGATTGATTCCTGAAAATGTTGCCTTACGTTTTTTGGACTAAAAGGGGGTGCAGATTATCATTCTGAGATGAATGACAACACAACAAAGGACAGTTTAGGAGCCATGTCGAAAAATTTCCAAACAGATCAGCGACTTTTTTAGATCAGGATTAATACCATACGATGAAAAATGCAGTATTACGATATCCATCTATGAAATGGAATGAATGTAAAAACATAGCTCTTTCATCTAACGTCAAGTTATACGAGAAATTCACTAAAGTAGACGTACTGGGACACGTTGGTTCCTGACTCTGCTGGAGTGCTGCGGAACAGCCTGGACTTGGAGAGAATACCTGTAGGGCTGAGCGGCGGTTGGCTCCTGTCGACATGAGTGAGCAGTCCACAAGGAAATATGCTGTCCTAGCTGTTTCTAGAGAGCGTAGGCAGGAACGACATCTTGTGCTGTGTATCGCTTTCATAAAGGGCTTACCAAAAGCCAGTCCAAGTTCGTTTTTTCTTGTCTGCTCATTGTCCGATTGACTGTGTACTAATAGAAAATGTAACAGGCACTAATGGAACGGACCTTACATGGGCAGTGATTGCGTACCCGGTGACCATGTATTAATACTATCTTTGCCTGATTACGTATAGTTCTTCCCAATAATAATGGCTGTGCCACTGATTCAAGTTACTGTTGTTTCACTCTGCGTCAACGTTCCGAGCATATCAAACTAGAGCTAGGTTTATGTGGATTCTGTAGCACAGTGTATGGTGTAATTTAATTCTACTGTTTTTGGTATTATTGGTACTGATCTTTCACTCATTACGTTTTGTTGTAGATTTGGTGATTTTAATTACTGTTATTGAATTTTAGACATTGGCCTTTCTTACTTAGAAACTGTGTTTTAGCTGTTCTGCATTTTTTTGGCAAGCCTTTATACTCTGTTCTTACGAGTATATCTTAGATGTAGGCTTTTTTCTAACTGAGGATTTCCCATATTCATTGCGTATTATTTACACATGGTCTATTAAGGCTGTATCATCACTGTGCACATATTTAATAGATGCTTGTGTCACTTGTTCGGAACTGTCTCATTTATTCTGTTGTCATAAATTGTATGTTAATCTGATAAGAAACGTGTCTAACTGCACAACCCCCAGACTCATTCACTCCTCACCCTATACTGCTACTTACCCCGCCATGCCAAATGAGATCGGCTGCAGTTTGGGTTATTATTCTGATGGTTTTTTCTAGAGCTTGAAAAGCGTGGTCGTATTGTAACGAAACAGCACTCACTGCCTTAGACAGAGCCATATGTGCCGAGCAGTGTTCGCTGCCAGACAACACCCTGCCTGTTCAGCAACTTCACCAACAGCAAGCCACTTCAGTATCGCTGCTTACGTGTCAGGGGCCACAGACCCTGACCAACCTTCAGGAAGCTTCTGCAGATTGACCCCCTAAGGAGAGACCTGAAAAGAAAATTTAGGATGTACTAGATGACGTTCAGTTTGGGTTTAGCAAAGGTAATGGCACCCGAGAGTCAATTCTGATGTTGCGGTTGATAATGGATGCAAAACTAAAGAAAACTCAAGACACGTTCATAGGATTTGCCGACCTGGAAAAAGCGTTCAATAACGTAAAATGGTGCAAGTAGTTCGAAATCCTGAGAGAAATAGTGGTAAGCTATAGGCAGAGACGGGTAACATACAATATGTACAAAAGCCTAGAATGAATAACAAGATTGAAAGACCAAGAAAGAAGTTCTCAGATTAAAAAAGGTGCAAGACAGGGATCTAGTCTTTCCTCACTACTGTTCAACCTGTACATCGAAGAAGCAATGATGGAAATAAAAGAAAGGTTCAGGAATGGAATTACAATTCAAAGTTAAAGGATATCAATGATACGATACGCTGATGAAATAGCTGTCCTGAAAGAAAGTGATGAAGAATTACATGATCTTCTGAATGGAATGAACAGTGTAATGAGTACGGAATATGGAATTAGAGGAACTCGAAGAAAGACGAAAGTAATGAGAAGTAGCAGAAATGAGAGAAGCGACTAACTTAACATCTGGATTGATAGTCACGAAGTAGATTAAGTTAAGAAAATCTGCTACCTAGGTAGCAAAGTTACCAATGGCAGACTAACCCCTGCAAAAAGGACATTTCTGGCCAAGAGTAGTTACTAATATCAAACATTGGCCTTAATTCGAGTAAGAAATTTCTGAGAATGTAGTCTGTAGCACAGTGTTTTACGGCAGTGAAACAGGGTCTGTGGGAAAACTGGAACAGAAGAGAATCAAAGCATTTGAGATGTGGCGCTGAAGGCGAATCTTGAAAATTAGGTAGTCTGATAATGTAAGGAACGAGAGGGCTCAACGCAGAACCGGAGGAAAGAAATATGTGGAAAACACTGACAAGGAGAAGGGGCAGGATGATAGGAAATCTTTTAAGATATCAGTGAATGACTTCCATGGCACTAGAGGAAGCAGTAGAGTGCAAAAACTGTAGAGGAAGACAGGGATTGGAATACATACAGCAAATGATGGAGAACGTAGGTTGCAATGGCTACTCTGAGATGAAGAGATTGAAGAAGGCTAAACAGTGTAATACTCCTCCGAAGGGATTGTTACAATCCGAGAGCGAGGAGAACCCTATGGACAAATTCTTTATCGATTATGTGATGCTTCTTCCTCAAACCGGGAATGGGAACTCATATATTGTGGTTAAACAGTTTTCCTTTCATAACGCTGTTAAGCGCCTAACTACCACGCAAAATTCTCCACAGCCATCGTTTGCCGTGAGAGTGAACCGCAACCTAAAGTCAGCTTTGATCATTAACCACCATATGTCGCCGAATCGGTGGGACACCACCTCACCTTGACTCAATTTTGCATTTAACATCGTCGTAGCATGAAGCATCCAATTCAGTTCCTGACGCTCTCTTCTTTGCGTATGCCATCAATTACCCTCTATCCAACTTGTGGATGTCGACAGCGTCCTGTCATTTGTTACTCCTGAAGACCTTAGAGAAAATTGGGAATGGTGCAGGAATAACATTAGATTAACCCACTGCCATAGTCGTGGCGGTATAATAGGAACTGACTCCTCTTTCAGGGCAAGGTTGAGGATGAGGTCATCATGAAGAACTATGCCGTTTGAGCGAGGGTTGTTGCCAAGCTTGAGGAGTTCACTCCTCGTTTCATAGGACCATGCTGTATCATCAGTATTCAGGGCCCAGTTATTTGCTAGTCAGGTTTCTGGCCCCTGGTAAGGTCTTCAAATTGCACCTTAATCAATTTAAGCCCGTTAATTAACCTTCCTCTCCTTCCTCCATAGCTTGGACCAGTGCCCATTATTTGAAAGGGAGGAGGTTGAGCCATGGCGGGGTTTCTGGCATCACCTGTCGAATATCTGGCCCCACTAGCTCGATCTGTCGTATGATGTCCCTCTGTTTTGGGATAACTAAGATCATTGCTCAAGGCTGTTTATGGGGGACAGGGTGCGTTGTGGCATGGCGCGATGGGGAGTGGTAACAGAGAGAGGACAGTGTGAGAGGTTAATCCAGTGACAAGGTGGGCACTTGTGTTGCAAGCATCTGGCATGGAGTCTGGCAAGTGGTTGATGGGCATATTTGTGGGCCGATTTGAATCCGTGGCTGACTTCAAGTGCGTAGCCTGGCCAGCCATTTCTGTTACGTGCCACACTGATGGGACAGTTGAAGGCAGTTTTTCTGTGCTGAATTCTGGGTCCCAGCTTCAGCTTCGATTCATGAAATTCAGTTAAGTTTTGGAGTTTGAGATCTCAACTGTTATTTTCTTATTAATACCTGATGGGATCTTTGTGATTTCTTAACTGATCTATTTCACCACCAGTTGGTTCCTTGAGCTGTGGCTGATGTTCGCTTTTCCTGAGTCGATGCTGGCCTTGGGTGTTTGTTAACAGTATATCTTAAACTGTGCGAGCCAATGTGATAAATATTTAGCCAATGTGCTAAATATGTAACTTACTGTTACATTGGTCTGATATCATGTGGCAGTTGGAAACTGAGACGAATGGTTACTTGTTATTCCAAGCCAACAAATGACAACTGCACTACAGAATGTGCGAATCTGCATTTTATAGTTACTAAAAAACGAGATTAAAATCTTAATGGGCCTCTATTATTGAACTTCTGATGAGGGTCATACAGGATGCCATCGATGACATCACTATTGTTGTCATTCTTATCAAAGGAGGCCACATACTGCTCCTCCCTTCCTCTCTCCTTGTCACCAGCCAAAAACAACGCTGTATTAAAAAAACTCCAAGTCGTGGAAATAGCCCAATTGCATTAGCGGAAAATTGAAAAACAAGTCCCCGTCAAACCAATCACACAATGCAGTACTTCTTCACACAATTGTAGTGAAATAATAAATCCTTGATGGTGGAAATAGAGCAATTGTCTTAATAGAAAATCCTCTCTCCGTCTCCTTATGTGGAAAAAGGGACCACCTTTGTGCTTTATATCCCCCTCTTGGTTTTCTGTTCAGTGTATTATTAGGAAATAGACTTAGAAATTAAAATATCTTTGTCTCGCTCACTCCTTCTCCTTCCCCTCCTCGTAGTTGTTGTTGTCTTCAGTCCTGAGACTGGTTTGATGCAGCTCTCCATGCTACTCTATCCTGCGCAAGCTTCTTCATCTCCCAGTACTTACTGCAACCTACATCCTTCTGAATCTGCTTAGTGTATTCATCTCTTGGTCTCCTTCTACGATTTTTACCCTCCACGCTGCCCTCCAGTACTAAATTGATGATCCCTTGATGCCTCAGAACATGTCCTACCAACCGATCCCTTCTTCTAGTCAAGTTGTGCCACAAACTTCTCTTCTCCCCAATCCTATTCAATACCTCCTCATTAGTCGTGTGCTCTACCCATCTAGTCTTCAGCATTCTTCTGTAGCACCACATTTCGAAAGCTTCTATTCTCTTCTTGTCCAAACTATTTATCGTCCATGTTTCACTTCCATACATGGCTACACTCCATACAAATACTTTCAGACACGACTTCCTGACACTTAAATCTATACTCGATGTTAACAAATTTCTCTTCTTCAGAAACGCTGTCCTTGCCATTGCCAGTCTACATTTTATATCCTCTCTACTTCGACCATCATCAGTTATTTTGCTCCCCAAATAGCAAAACTCCTTTACTACTTTAAGTGTCTCATTTCCTAATCTAACTCCCTCAGCATCACCCGACTTAATTCGACTACATTCCATTATCTTCGTTTTGCTTTTGTTGATGTTCATCTTATATCCTCCTTTCAAGACTCCTAACGTCCATCAAACCATAGCACTGCAAGATGTTGGAAATAGACCAATTGTGTATTCTGTAAACCTCACATCTCCCTCTACCTCCAATCAATGGGAGTGTCGTATTAAATGGCGTGAAATTACGTTACTTGTGATATATATATATATGTCAAGTCAGTCCCCATCCCCCTCTACTAACTTCATTAAAAGCAAGAAAAGGAGATAGTCCAATTGGGCCCTTCCCCTCCACTTTTTCAAACTTATCACAGCAGAGTATTTACATGATATGTGCAAATGGTGCCACATGTGTAGTAAAAATTTACATAACCTCCACTTGAAAGCCAAACATATCGTTTTCTAGAAATTCAAAGTTATTCAACTTTAAAGTCTTATTATTTCCGTGAAAGTCAGCACAAAATCGTGTCAAGTTCGTTATTTGTGTACTTTTCTTTCCAGCGCAGTATTAAAAAAATTCAAGTTGATGGAAATGGACCAATTACATATTCTGTGTCCCATGACCTCTCTAGTAAGCACTAAACACTAAATGGTAAATGCTAACAGCAAACGGTAAACACAGAATGGTAAACATCAAGAACACTATGGTTAAATACTACACATCTAACATCTAGTGCCTGGTGCCCAGTACCTGGTGTCTAACAGTTAATTCCCAATGGCTAACATGTAATGCTTAATAACTGATGACTAAAGACTAATGCCTAACAGCTAATATCTAATGGCTCATGCCTAACACGTAACACCAGTTTCCTAATCCCTAAAGTATAATTCATAAAGTGTATTGATTGCTGACCATCACGGATCGCTGACCGTGATCACTACCGTTAAACTGTGGCACCTTACCTGAGAAGTGTGTCGACGTGCGTTAAAGTTTATTAAATTATTACATTGTATCAAATTTCCTCAAAAGTGTATCAACTTGACCTCAACAGTTTATGAACTTACCTCTCAATCTGTATCAATGTTCATTCCACTAACGCATAGTGAATAACTTACAGCTTCTAATACGCACCAATGAGAGTACATACATACTTCTGGTGTAATTAAAAATGTCTCCCAGTGTCAAAATATGAATTACTTTGCTAACAATGTAATTGGATGTCAGCCCCCTTTGCGCTACATAGAAAATGCGTGGGGTGGGGGATATTTCCTGGAGCAGACGCTATAGATACATACTGCAACGTTTCTTATCGATGTGCCTATTTTCAGGAATCTGTGGTGGAACTCTCACACCAGTTTCAGAAATCACTAACATGATTTACCCCTGTCAGAGTGAGGTATAATTTTTGTACTACTACTACTAATACTACTACTAATATTATCATTATTATTATTCGTTTCATGAGATTTTTTCTCAAGCCAGGAGGGGTGGGAATGAAGGCAAAAACAATATATCACCTCTTGTCGAACAGGAACTGCTTCTTTGTGTGTAAAGTTCGATCGTAAGTGCACCAAGAAGTGTTATCAAAGTCATTGTTTCACAGGAGAAAAACTGTGATACTGTTCACTCATTAGCGCCTTTCATTCATATTATAACGATGTTGCCTGATTAAAGTTTACAGTGCGCAGAAAGAGGGGGTGAGGGAGAGCTTCGAACACAATCCAATCAATCACCACCATAGCCGAATATTTAGCGTCATTGCTTTCGATACAGAAGGAACTGGGTTCAAATCCTTCTCTGGTTTATCTGAGATAGGGAAGCCTGGAAAGTAGGGTCGAAAGAAGAGAAACATCTTGGAATTATACAAAGCCGCCATTCCTACTGCAATTTTGTTTGTCGAAGGCGGCATTCAGTCTGCGAAGTTCAACGTTAAAAAATAACGATCCTTTAGAAATTCGACTTTGTAGTTAATGTAGAGCAGGGCCGGCCAGAAATTCTGCACGCGTGCGGTGCTCTTGCACATGTGCAACTTCCGGGTCACAGCGTGCACGCCGAGGCCGTCAGCGTTCATGTAGTGCAGGTTTCTACGCACAGATGTCGCTTTATCGACTTGCTGGGATACTCTGTACCGGCGCATTCTAGCGCTCTCTCCACAGCTTGCAAGCCAACCATGGGAAGGTATTTCGCGTATTAAACATTTAAAATACTGTCAAAGTCTACTCATTGAGACGTCTACTTTTATGTTAACAGTTTAACCCAGTAAGACAAGTAATACAGTTAACCACCGTGGGTTTTTATTAAGGCAGCTTGACTGACGGCACGTAAATACGAGTAATGTTTTTGATCTAGTATTTAAGAAAGAGAGCACTTAGCGACTTCCAACGAACATTATTCATGATATCAAATAACATTAAACTAATGCAAGGTTTCCTATAACTAATTATCGGTGCCCTCAGTTACACCCACATAATTTCTGTCTCACTGACCTCTGAACAGAATGATAACCGCAGACCTCTCGATGATCACCTATTATTTGAATACCATTATTGCTATATCTTTCATCAGTTACGTCTGAAATCTGCACAATAACCGAGAATTAGTCAAATGTTATGTTTTATCGACTTCATCTGAGCGTAGCCCTTCACACATTAAAAAAAAAACCCTAAATGTAAGTGTACATTGGAACAATCGGTTTAATGACCAACTTTCCTGATAATAATGTAACATGGAGCAGAATGAGGCAATAATGCACAGTAAGTAAACAATAATTTTTAATTACAAAAGGAATGAATCCAAACACGTTTATCACTGGTCATAAGAAATGATAATCGAGTTGATGTGTCTCATCCACTTTCTTAAGGACATTTAATTTTGCTTGCCGTTCTTCACTGTTGAGTACACTACACTCGTCTTTTTGATATGTATTGTAGTGTCTTTCAATTGAAAGCTTACGCTGGCCGCCTATTATTCGGCGGCACAGCAAACACTGTGAGTTTTCACCAACGGCTACAAAAAAGAACTGCAGTACCCAGTCATTTTTAAACGACTGAGAACATAGATCTCCCGTCCTTTGCTTTTTCACAGTATCTGCCATTTCTCAGCACTTCTCTGTTAAGGTTACGGTTACTAGGGGTAAACAAGACCGGGTATGTTGCGCTCTTGCTTGTACCTCATAAACAGGGAAGTGGAGCCGCCGCTGTTCACTTAGGACACATGTCTAATAACAGATGTCGCTGTCGCTCGCATGATGCACAAGTGCGCACATGTGCAGCACTTCCGCACGTCTGCACACTGTGCAGCGTTTGGCCGGCCCTGATATAGATACTCCCATATCAATCTTTCCCCACGATGTTTCCACAGCTCTGAGACTAAGAAAAATTAGCTTTTGCAATTGGAACTCTGCTTCTTACACCTGCAAATTGTGGAGAAGAAATTTCTGCACATTTTAGTTTTACAATGTTGCTATACCACGAACCAATCGAAAAACGACAGTCATTAATACCTACTGACTAAAAGGTTATCAAAAATTCACTGACAGTGCGTCCACACGTTTAATCATCTCCGCAATGACGCTTTTTTTATGTTCTCGCATGGATACAAAGGCATGTTGTCAAGCACAGAACTCGCAACTAAGGATGGAAGCGTTACAAAGAGTGTGAAAAAAACTGAAATTAACGCAAGAGATAGGAAATTTCATGTCACACCACATATGTGTACATCACATTGATTGTCTTTCCCTGTCATTCTGTGAGTTATCATTGAATTTCATTGTGTTAGTGTTATACAAAGCCGGCCGCGGTGGTCTCGCGGTTCTAGGCGCGCAGTCCAGAGCCGTGCGACTGCTACGGTCGCAGGTTGGAATCCTGCCTCGGGCATGGATGTGTGTGATGTCCTTAGGTTAGTTAGGTTTAATTAGTTCTAAGTTCTAGGGGACTGATAACCACAGCAGTTGAGTCCCATAGTGCTCAGAGCCATTTGAACCATTTTTTGTTATACAAAATTGGTTTCAACTGCTTTATTTTACATTTAATTCCAACCACCTCCTCAGTTTTTAGAGGCTGGAGGTTTCTGCAGTCGGGAGATAAGGCATAGCAGAAAAACTTGTAGTTACAAGAAGTCTCATCTCACTTGACCCATGACTCTCGGAGACAAACATCCTTCTCACTTTCCTATCTGTTTCACACTTCGTCTCTGTGGGAAACTGGCCTTTCCTGGAAATATGCTTGGACAAGCCTTGATTAGGCACATGAGCGAAGAAAGCGCTATTGACGGAGGAGGGAGGTTTCGGTACAAATGAAGGAAGACTGAGAAAGCTTTCAGTTGAGGACCAGTCAACAACATCGTTGAGGGACCAGTGGCGAGTTGACAGAGTAGAGTCGGAAGTTCGACATGTAGAAAATTAAGTATTCTTCTGGATTATTCAGTCTATCATTCACACGCCCTGTTTGTCGTGTCATTGAATACATTCTGACTGTCATGCCCATGTATGTTCTTCTTTATTTAATTCATCAGAATCTGTGGTGCTTCTGATAGAGCATGCATGAGACAAGATCCTCCAGCTGCAGGAACGTTCTCTAGGAAATCTTTTGAAGTTTTCAGGGGGTATAAAAAGCAGAGATTTCAACTTGCAGAAGTCTTTCGTGCTTTATGCTTGGGGCTGTGAACATCTGTTTCGAGCTCCTGGGAAATACAGTGTGCCAGTTATTGAACTATATCAAAATAACGTAAATTAGTTATAAGTTAGTGCTACACACATTTAATTCAACTTGTAAACGTCACTACAGATATTCGTATTTGGGTTACGACATGTTCGATATGCCTGCCAGTCTTGGCGATGATATGGCGCAGACGAATTGCGAAATTCTGAATGACCCGCTGAAGTGTAGGAACATCGATGCTGTCAGTGACCTGAATGGCTGTTTTCAACTTAGCAACGGTTTTGGAGTTATTGCTGTACATCTTGTACTCAATATACAGCGGTCAATCGAGGCCCAAGCCAGTGGCCTCTGGGTACTCCAGAGCCAGAATGCGGTCCCCAAAGGGCTCTCTCCTGCTTAGATGGTGTCGAGTTCCGTCTTGCATGAACCACATATTGTCGAAATCAGGGACACTTTGGATAAAAGGGACGAAACAATCTTCCAGAACATTGACACACTATTCGGTAGTCACTGTGCCATCGACGAATATCGTTGTTGTTGTTGTTGTTGTGGTTGTTGTTTTTGGGGAAGGGGACCAGACAGCGAGGCCATCGGTCTCATCGGATTAGGGAAGGATGGGGAAGGAAGTCGGCCGTGCCCTTTGACAGGAATCATCCCGGCATTTGCCTGAAGTGATTTAGGGAAATCATGGAAGACCTAAATCAGGATGGCCGGACGCGGGATTGAACTGTCGTCCTCCCGAATGCGAGTTCAGTGTCTCACCGCTGCGCCACCTCGCTCGGTCGACGAATATCGTGCAGATTATTCCGTGACTAGACGTTTCATACCACACAGTCACCTGTTGACGATGGAGAGACTTCTAGACCACGAAATGCGGATTCTCAGTCGCTCAAATGTGCCAGTTTTGCTTATTGACGAACTCATCCAAATGAAAGTGGGCTTCGTTGCTAAATTAAACCACATTCACCTCAAAGTCTTGTTCATCACTTCTCTGGAAAATAGTGTTGGCGGAACACAACCGCTGTCCCATGGCCCTGGGGCTCAAAGGCAGGTCTCTAACAACAATTTGTCGCAGTGACTCACCTGTTGTGCAGCTGGTGGGATCGATTTCCTGGGGATGGTTTGAAACACAACGCATGTCTTCTCGATATTTTCAAGCGTTTTCACCCTTTTTGGACGACCGAAACTGCCAACACTATCATCACGAACACTACCCCCTCTCTGAAACTTGCGAATCAAGTTCTCGATTTTTAGCACACTTAGACCGGTTGTCTTGAGCTGGAACTCGGTCGCAAACTACCTTTGAGCCGCAGTTGGGCTGTAATTGGTCACATAGCAGGCATTCACAAGGGATTTACGCTAAAGCACGATGTACCATGACTTTTCACGTGCAAATGGTCCACAATAAGAAGGCGCATACACATGCGCATGCCGCTACGGTCGCAGGTTCGAATCCTGCCTCGGGCATGGATGTGTGTAATGTCCTTAGGTTAGTTACGTTTAAGTAGTTCTAAGTTCTAGGGGACTTATGACCTCAGAAGTTAAGTCCCATAGTGCTCAGAGCCGTTTGAACCATTTGAACATGCGCATGCTAATTCCCATCACACCCCGCGGCCAACCGAGCATTTTGAACGTCCTAAACAAACCGTTCAGAAGTTATGACGATTTTATTTCATATAGGGGTTAATATTTGTGTGAGAAAATTCTCAGATTTCAATGTTTCCTTTAAGGAAAGTTAGTACAAAGCATTAGTTCTGGTTTCAGATCAAATTGTTAAAAGATATCAATATTTGCTCTAGACGAATTATTAAACATCAATGCTTCAGTTGATGAAAATTACCGATAAAGGAGTATCTTAACGGAAAGGAAAGTATTCACACATACAACAAATTCAGCCTGTGAACAAGCCACACAGTTGCTGATGACATGCCCCGACGTCTCCAGAAAATTTGGGAAGCTCACAAAAGGGCACCCCAAGTACACAGGCTCTCTAAAACACAGGCGCAAACAGATCTTCACATATATGAACATTTACTGACATTTCGGGTCCTCTCCCGAGATCCAGTTCATTTAACTGAATAAAGAGCGAACAACGCAAGAATACTAGTCAGCACAATCAGTTAAGCTGGGATGCATCCAAATCCAGACCCACGGAATAAACTCGGTGGTGGAACGATCACCAAAAGCGCAGGGAGGCGGGAATTATTTCAGTGACCAAATGAAGTGTGCTAAGAAACCTTACAACAAAGGAGCTACTGTGATAAATAACTACGGAAACCCGCAGTTACAGAGTTAGTGCCACACTCTCCCACACAGTAAGACAATACAGTGTAATAATTATTATAAAACACCAGTGAGGTACAGTAATCTTTTCAAAACTTAAAAAAAAACGTATTAAGTAAATGGCAAGAGTTAAACACGGGTAAACGCCTTTCCTATAACAGACTGGCACAACATGTGGCCAAATAACAAGATCATACAAATGGTGATTAATTTAAATGAAGGAGGAGTTCGGTATCTTGCTAAACTTCAACACACAAGAAAATAGTCTAGAGATACGAGACGATTATTAATTCCTGATGGAACTTACAACCACGAATGCTGGCATAACAGCTGGTTAACCGAGGAGGCAACGCGGTGTAATGGTTTATTCATAGATTAAAATAACCTTGTAAATACTTCGTACAGAACCGCCTAAAGGCGGCAAATATGACAAACAGTTGGTGACAATAATTGGAGACTCCAGCGTCGTTAAATAGAACTCGTGCAACCACACACACTGTAAGTTCAAAATACAAATGTGCTTTCGAAGTTCATTACCAAGCCAATAACTACCGGCAATATTTCTTCAGGCTCTCAGCTCAAAATACCCAGTCAGAAAATACAGAAGGAACATACCAA
The DNA here is from genome assembly GCF_023898315.1 of Schistocerca nitens. Lineage (NCBI taxonomy): Eukaryota > Metazoa > Arthropoda > Insecta > Orthoptera > Acrididae > Schistocerca > Schistocerca nitens. Next base: position 999,380,072 of record NC_064614.1, on the reverse strand, counting down.
GAACCATTTTTCTTTTTTCTTTTTTTAAAAGGCACCGCTAAAGCTAAACACATTAATGGCACTTCAAGCTAGGAAGACTGAGCAAAGATCGTGAACCGACTTTTACCTTTTACTATCAAATCCTCGACAGTTCCGAGCACAAATCGAAATGGAGAGGAGTGACCGCAGTGCAAACGGTCTCAAAAGAAGGCCACACACGCACACAAGGAAACCGACACAGGCTTTCACACGATGAACCCGAATCACTGACGGCGAGGATCGAAGTTGCTCACCCCAAAACAACGCAGGACGGTCACGGCGGGGATGCAGAAGCCCATCCGCCCGGCGAGTATGCTGCGAGCATGTGCAGGACTGCTCCCAAAGGCAACAACCCACAGAGACAACCAGTGACTTCCTGCTGTCCAGGCGGTTCTACCTTAATCCGTTTAAGTTGCCTTCACTAACCGGCACCGAAGACCGCCCTGCGTGCTCTGGCTGCGTGCCAGGCACGAATGTCGGGACCCAAATAACGGGCGCACTCGACCACAACGTAGACACTACTGCTACATTCTCTCGCCGTTAAGCTCCCCTCTTCTCCCGTCCTCACTCCGAAACTGTCCCAACCTCCCTGTCGCTTCCCGCTCTCTTCAAAGACCACACCTTACACCCGCCCTCTCAAGCCAAAGTTAACCACTTCCGGAGCATGACGTGAGCGATTCAGATAAGAGGCTTGGATTTAACGATCCCAGATGTTTTTTCGATCCCTGTTTTTCCATTTACGAGACCAAAGTTCATAAAAATTAACGAGCCTATAACGATTAATTGTTCGCTAGTCTGAAAATTTCTCTTGCTGAAGAGGGGGCAAGTAGAACGGATGTACCTCAGTACAAACAACGGATTCATTCAGGGAGCTTGCCTAAACGATAGGATTCGATGAATCTTTTTCAGATCCAATTTATTTTTTTGAAACATATTTTTTTTTCAAATTTTTACAGTGAGTGACATAAGTTTTTCGATCAGTCAAAGTCGAAATTAGTTTCCTTGGTGTTTTGTTGTCTGATTGTGGAGTCATTTTATACTGACATGAGGATAAATCTGAATGCAAATCGTGAACTCGTTTGGGGACCCCGCGTCCGAATCGACTGGTATCTTTTCCGCATCAAAATTTTTGATGTTGACAATTACATGTCTGCAAGAATAGTGAACAATTCCCCCCTGATGCCTCGTCCCCACACTGGAATTGCAATTCCTCTTTAGTAATTTTCAGTAGACCATATCATGCCAAATCGGGTTCAGTAACACAATGTGCAGGGCTCGTTCATACGTCTCAAGGCAAAGGCCGTGAAAATTTTCGAAGACGTCGGCGACCCCATAAATTATTAAATACAAATGGGAGTATCCTCAGAGCGTTTTGCATTTCAGTGTGTTCCATACAATTCACTCTCTTTGGTACTCAGCCTCAAATATTGTTATGCCTGTTAGAAAAAACTTAAACTTTTTGATTGAGGGCAAGCTATATTCCAGAAGGGTCGAGTCACTGGTACATATTCGCTTCGGAAATCTCCCTTTGATTAACTTACTCACGAACATCGGGAAAATATGCTCTCATTGGTTTGAGTTCTTCTCCTTTTAGATAAGATGCACACTTTTCGAAGGAACACATCAAAAAACATAATGAGTCAATAAATCGGAAATTTGTGTTTCACCTCTTCTCCTGATGTATTACTGCAACATCATAGCTAAAGATATATATTTTTTCATATTCGAAGGCATAATGGAAACACTAACTGGATTTAATGTTATTTCTTCATCACTATTTACTGTCTTTGTTCATATAGACTAGTGCTCACGAAAGGCTCGTCGTAACTACTCAGACTGCGAAACACGATGGGCACAGCGTAGCAATGCCTATAATTCACATTCCAGCTGGGATGTGCTGCACCTCGATGCACACCTGTGAAATGACAACAATCCCGGTGCTCCACATCATCTTCCGCGAAGCGTTTCTCGCAAGGGTAACAGACTTTTGCGGAGTAAAACGCCAATTCTTCTTGGCAGCCTAATATCATCGATAATAAAAAACCTTTCGCAGTGTCAGCGATTGCACAGAGTTGTTGAGTCAGTCTTTCCATGCGATCGCTACCTCCATACAGTTTAAACTGAGAATATTCCTGGTTATAGCTGCAACGTATGTAGCAGGCGACACTCGGTGGTCTTGTAAATATACGTGATCGCACGTCGGTACGGCGTAAACTCTGAATAATCATCATTACAGCTGCAGTTCACGTAGAAAGCTATACTACACGGTTCATGTGCATGAATTTTGTTACCAAAATTTGGTTTCAGCAAGCATTCGACGTCTGCATACAAGCCAAACGGTAATTTTAATTATTTGTTATACACTCGAATTTAACGAACTGCTCCTCTGCTTGGTGCATTATATTTTGACTGCTTTGAACTGTGAACCGTCAACTAAAGGTGCTGCGAAATTCTCTTTACAATGGAAGTAGCATGAACATCGTTCCCACACCATAATTAATAGCATATGAACAGGGATGTTACTCCGTTCTACTCTCGAAAGATTTTTAATGTAGCAGAAGTGGTAAATTTCTGTGTTTGCAACAAGCAGCAGTAAGAAGTTGACATGGTTTTTGCGTTTATAATGTTTCGACATACAGTAGGGCCACTTAAAACTTTTATCCTTCGTGCTCCTCCTCTGCTACTCCTATATACATCCAATCATGCACATTAATAAAAAAAATGGTTCAAATGGCTCTGAGCACTATGCGACTTAACCTCTGAGGTCATCAGTCGCCTAGAACTTAGAACTAATTAAACCTAACTAACCTAAGGACATCACACACATCCATGTCCGAGGCAGGATTCGAACCTGCGACCGTAGCGGTCGTTCGGTTCCAGACTGTAGCGCCCAGAACCGCGCGGCCACTCCGGCCGGCCTGCACATTAATAGATAAATTTACTTCGTTTCTCTCAAATATTCCCACAAGATTCAAATATTCGCAAAGTCAATACTGACAGCAACTAGACACACCGTTCACATTGTTATATACGTTATACTAGTTGAGGTACCTGACTTCGCTCAGGTAGTTGATACGAGATTGTGTGGTAGCTGGAACTTTGAAGCATAAGAGGTAAAAAAATTACTTAAAAGATATTCTATTTACAATACTTGTTAAAGAGCAAGAGGTAAAAATGTTTATTGAAAACATATTCTAACTATTTACTACATTTTTCATTTTGTTATACGGTGGAAATTTTCGAATTTCCTACTCGAGAGCAAGCTAACTACAGATGACCGTGAGAGAAGCAGAAGTCATTGAGGTTGATGCCGCAAAATTTCAGTTTGTCCTTGCGCTTTGTTTGTTATGAAACTGTAGGCTAATTTGATTGGTAATTGTAGTCGTTTGAACTGGAATGGCAGTGGTATTCTTGGGATAAATAGTGTGTGTTCTTTGTACTTTCCAGTCATAAGTTTGGCTTCGATTATGCTATTCGACAGCTGTTTGATGATCATCCTTGTTCCGTTACATAGTTTTGGTGAGTTGAGATTTCTCAGTAGTATGATCTGATGTCCAGTTTTAAGTCGAAGGCAGTGTAATGGCATTCCTCGTATTCACAAAGAGTTTAGATATTTTGTAAAGATGTTCAGACTCTTCAACGTTTACCGTCATGTCTATCGATTTCTATATTCTCTCTCCACCGGGAATTTACTTTTGAATATTAAAGTTGATATCGTCGACAGTATAATTTTTAGTTGCCAAAATTGCCCTTTCAAATACACAGTACGGATTTGTGTAATTGTGAACAATGTTTGGATAAATTTGGTCGATGAATTCGTTTTCAGCAGTGACTATGCTGCAGGAATCACTGTTGAGTTTAATGACGCCGGTCGTCTGGTCACTAGGATATGTGTCTTGGACTATTTTTTAAAAAAAATGTTGAAAAAAAATGTGCTGTTGTTTCGTCTGTCGGTAGTTCAGCTCTCATAGGTTGTGTGGCCAGAGATGCGATTTTTTAAACATGCATTGATCTCGTCTGCTGGTGTTCACTTTGGGATAACTTGGTTTATCGCAAAAAAATGGCTCAAATGGCTCTGAGCACTATGGGACTTAACTTCTGAGGTCATCAGTCCCCTAGAACTTAGAACTACTTAAACCTAACTAACCTAAGGACATCACACACATCCATGCGCGAGGAAGGATTCGAACCTGCGACCGTACCGGTTGGACTGTTCCAGACTGTAGCGCCTAGAACCGCTCGGCCTCTCCGGCCGGCTGTTTATCGCAAAACTCCTGAGAGTATAAGTAGATTTCCTCCCAACACTTCAGAGTCTCCTCTCAAGTCCTGTAATGCTCTGTCCATGGGTTCGAGTGATTTTTTATGTGTCAGTGTGCATTCATCCCAGAAGACAATAATTTTAGGTTGCTTTTAAAGGTCACCCCGTCCAGATGCTCTTAAGATTTTACATTCCTGGAATTATTCTTCGGCTATATTCTACGGTAATCGTAGGGCGGAATGCGCAGTTCGTCCTCCTTCCATAAGTGTCGCTGCACTGCCGGGTCATGCTAGTCCATGTGCGAGGAGTGGTTTGTTGTGAGCAATGTATTGAAAAAGTTCGATGATGTTGTAGCTTTTTCCCTTTGTAATTTCGAACTTTAGCACACTGATAACCTCTTTTATGAGTGCTTGCATTCCAAGTTGTACTAATGTTTGGTTGTTAATTGCTAAGCATTTGTCTTCTAGGCGAATGAGAATTTCAGTAAAGATGTCGTCGATGAATTCGATGGTCAGTTCAAGATGAGCTTGTCGGAACAGTTACAGTAAGTCGTCACTCATCTTCTCTGTGATAGAGTCCCATAGTCGTTTTGGATTCAATGGAATCGCCCGCGTGGTCCGTGAATCATATTTTTCACTACTGTGTCGTACAGTTCCGGATCTCTTTCTGGATTGGGAAATTGAGATTGGATGATTCTATCGATATCCGTGGGAAGAAATTTGTCGTGTAGCCATATGAGACTGTATGAATTTGGCAGTGGTTGTCTGTGCCATTGGATTGTGGACATGTAGCATCTAACAGTTCCAAAGATGTGATATTTTGTGATGACTTCGACAAATCTAATTTGTATTTGTCGGAAAAGTCGGGCTATTAAGACATGACGGTGCATAAGGGCTTTTCCGTATCTTGGTTGTTCTTCTGCTCACGACGAGTTGCATGTAAGATCGTCCATATTTTCTTATTTAGATCACGTCATCTTAAGCTTATTCGTGCATGTGTCTCGGTCTGCCTATCTAAGATGAGGGCAAGATTACAACTGTTAAAATGTCGTCAACATTTTCATTATTTACGATTGTATCGCGAAGGTGGTTGTATTCTTCCGTGCGTAGTCTCTTCTACATCTACATCTACATAGATACCCTGAAAACCACAAGTAAGTGTCTGGCAGATAGTTAATCGAACCACCTTGACTACTCTCGAACAGTACGCGGAAGAAACGAACACCTATATCTTTCCGTGAGAGCTCTGGTCTCCTTTATTTCATTGTTATGATCGTTTTTCCCTATGTAGGTCGGCGTCGAAAAATGTTTTCTCATTCGAAGGACACCGCAATGATAAACGCTTTTGCTTTAATGTTGTCCCAAATCCTGTATCATGTCCGTGATACTCTCTACCCTATTTCACGATAATGCAAAACGTGCTGCTCTTCGTTGAACTTTCTTCATGTACTCAATTAATCCTATCTGGTATGGAACATAGACCACGCAGCAGTACTCCAAAAGAGGACGGACAAGCGTAGTGTAGGCAGTCTCTTTAGCAGATCTGTTCCATTTTCTAAGTCTTCTGCCAATAAAACGTAGTCTTTGGTTTGCCTTCCCCACAAAATTTTCTTTATGTTCCTTCCAATTTCAATTGTTCGTAATTGTAGCTCCTACGTATTTAGTTGAATTTACGGCATTTAGATTACACTTACTTATCGTGAAACCGGAGTTCAACGAATTCCTTTTAGCACTTATATGGATTACCTCACACTTTTCATTATTTAGGGTCAATTGCCAATTTTTGCACCATTCAGATGCCTTTTCATAATCGTTTTGCAATTTATCTGGATCTTCTGATGACTTTATTAGTCGATGAACGACAGCATCATCTGCAAGCAACCTCAGAAGGCTTCACAGATTGTCTCATAAATCGTTTATGTAGATAAGGAACAGCAGAGGACCCATAATGCTACCTCGAGAAACGCCAGAATTCATTTCTGTTTTACTCGATGACTTTCCGTCAGTTACTACGAACTTTGACTTCTCTGACAGGAAATCATAACCACGCAATTTCACTACAAGCTGCCTGTGTGGCACTGTGTCAAAAGCCTTTTGGAAATCTAAAAATACGGAACCAATTTGAGCTCCCTTGTCAACAGTACTCAGCACTTCATGTGTATAAAGAACTAGTTGTGTTTCACAGGAACGATGTTTTCTAAATCCATGTTGACTGTGTGTCAGCTGACTGTTCTCGTCGAGGTAATTCATAACGTTCAAACACAATATATTTTCCGAAATCCTGCTGCATATCGACGTTAAAGATATGGGCCTGTGATTTAGTGGTTTACTCCTACTACATTTCTCGAATATTGGTGTGACCAGTGCACCTTTCCAGTTGGTGGATATGGATCTTTCGACCAGCGAGCGGTTGTATACGATTGTTTAGCATGGAGCTATTGCATATGCGTACTCTGAAACGCACCTAACTGGTATACAGCCTGGACCGAAGACTTTCTTTTATTAAGTGATTTAAGTTTCTTCACTACTCCGAGGATATCTACTTCTCTTTTACTCACATTAGCAACTGTTGTTGATTCGAATCCTGGAATACTCACTTCGTCTTCTTTGGTGGAGCCGGCGGGAGTGGCCGAGCGGTTCTAGGCGCTGCAGTCTGGAGCCGAGCAACCGCTACGGTCGCAGGTTCGAATCCTGCCTCGGACATGGATGTGTGTGATGTCCGTAGGTTAGTTAGGTTTAATTAGTTGTAAGTTCTAGGCGGCTGATGACCTCAGAAGTTAAGTCGCATAGTGCTCAGAGCCATTTATCTTTGGTGGAGGAATTTCGAAATGCTGTTTTTAGTAACTCTGCTTTCGGAGCACAGTCGTCGATAGCATTTCCATTGCTATCGCGCAGAGGTTCACGTTTCCGATCCGCTTCTATTTTTTATTACCTATCTATCAGGACTTGGTGGCATAAACGGCGAGTATTGAGAATGTGATTGTGTGTTTCATTGTCTCTGATCCTTAAGCGGTGGGCATAGTTCTTGGAAGTGATTTTTTTGTTTGCTTTACGCCTGTTTACGATTGGATAATGTCCGTTCTCTGCGTGCAGAAATATTAAAGGGTATTGGAGGGCTTCATATGAAGAGTGTGTCTCTGCGTTGCGTTGTAGTCCTTCTCTTCTTCTTTGTACAGCTATGTCACGGCTTGTTTTTCCACTGTCCACAATTACGAAGGCGACTACGTCTACATGACGTTCGAGATCTCCAGGTGGTCTTTTGTCGGCTCGAACTGTAACGTTATAGTCATCTGACATCATTCGGTATAGTGTTATTTTGAATATGTGCATCAGCTGATTGTACGTATTTGTGCAAGATCCACTGTACATCTTGGGTTATTTCTCGTCTGAATTCGCCTATATTTGTGCACCGTTCACCAACTTCTGTTTCTCCATTTGCGATGGAAATATACTTGCAGAAATATGTGGCCTTCGTTGGGTAGTGGTAGTGATCCCACATTGTGACAGATTTGTTCTTGGGATGGAAATAACATAATCGATTTCATCTCTGTTAGTGTTGATCGAAGTGACACCGAAAGAAGTCATTTCCAAGCAGGCATTTCACGCTTTTATACTTTGAAGAAAGTTTTTTGATTCTGGAGTTTCCCCGGTCATGTAATCTAAAAATTTCTGCAGAGATTCTTCCAGTGCTGCTTATCGAATTTTTCCATCCATGCGACAGAATCCTGGTATTTCTGCACTAATTTTTTTTACGTTGCAAAATTATCAGGTGTTATCCGTTTATACGACTACTAAGTGTTTGTGTTTGTTACATTGCTTCGTTGGGTCGTAGTGGAATGCTTCATTATTTAATTTGTACTGTTTATTTGTCCTCTTCCGCGTTTCTCGTGGGTGATATTTTCACAGCTGGCTTGAGTTCACAATCTTTTATTATAAGATTGTATCGCAGATTGTTGCTTTTTCATTCCAGTAATTTTGTTCTTCGTCGGTTTCCCTATTCTTTGCTTCTCATCGCGCCCATTGCCGTTCGTTGGGAACTTAAACATGCTTCTTTGCGCTCTTCGTCTGTTTTGTTTTTTTTGTTTTTTTTTGCCATTTTGCTTCATAAATGACAATATCTCTTCTCTTTTACGTTTCGCAATTGTTTAAAATTTAAGTCAAATCAACTTTTTGCTAATAAATACAGTAAGTACGATTTACAGACGTTTCACACTATATTTTCGATTTCTATTCAGTCACTGCTTCACTTTGACTATGCACAGTCGTCTGTTTGGTTTTATTCGCTCGCTGGACTACTTTTTCGTTTCCTCCCTTCATCACTGATAAGAAACAGCCGTTCGTGTGTTTTGCTTCATATTTTCCTGCCAATAGGTAGTCCCATAGCCGCGAACGCCAAAAGATAGCAAAAAGGCTTCGAATCGTCCACAATGTTCCAGAACATCCCACAACATTCGAGAGTCTTCTGCAATGTTTTACAATGATCTGGAATGTTCCCGAACAGTCTGGAATCTTCCGGAATACCCCAGATTAGTCTAGAACACCCCGGATCACTGTGGAACATTCTCTAACATTCTTGAATGTTCTAAAAATTTGTAGAGGGCGAAACTTCCCATCCCTTATATCTACAAAAACACGCCCTTCAGGTAAAAAATGGAACCTTCCTCAGGATGGGGGACAGAGGGCTACTATATCATGTAACTCTCTCCATCGTACCAGGACTCCATTCTGAATTTTAGCGGTACGCACATTGTACACTTATAGTGTATCAGCTGCAGCTCACCATATGAAGCAACAACAATCGTTTTTTGAATCAACTCCTGCTATCTTATGTAACTTGAGGTGAATACTACATTTTCTGATAGAAAATCTTAGTGATCCATCGTAATTAGATTTACTGAAAATAATGTAGACTGTAGATTTTAACTTGAGTTGAGTACCACCTTTTCCTGTTCGAAAATGTTTTTTTATAATCCACCGCTATTTTATCTTACTGTAAAGGCGCAAATAGTTTTTATGTATTTACGTTTTTACTTTCTCTCTAATATATATATATATATAAATATAGGTCTGGAGCTCGTGGTCTAGTGCCTAGCGTTCCTGTGTTTCGATCACGGGGTTGGGAATTTGTACGGGCACTGACAACAGCGCAGTTGAGCGCCCCACACACCAAATATCATCATCATTGTGCAAATACAAACAGAAAAGGGTACATTGATTTAGAAAGTTGTTTAAGAAGTAATTTGACGTAAGAAACAGAAAGATTCCAGTTTGTAGGGAGCAAAAAATTTGAGATACAGGGACTATATTTTACGTATAAAATACACGAAATAACGAGACTTTCAAGTTGATTATATTTTACTTTCAAGGAAGTAATGAACGTGTTTTACTTTCAAGTGTAGGTTTTGTAACATTTTTACTACGTATCTGGCACATAATTTAATAATACTATGCTCTCATTGGTTGTAAGAAGAGAAGGAACCACACAATTGGTCTATTTCTATTATCTCTTGCATTCTTTTGAATACTGTGTTATGCTTTGCTGAAGATAAGGAGTAGCCGATGGGGTCATGACTTGATGTACACGCTAGAAATAACGTAATTTTACGTCATTTTTACACATTGTTTTAATGCCACAAACTGGAGATATGGAGGAGACGGAATGTAGGTCATATAGGACATTGAAGTCTTTTTCCATCATCTTGCTATGCTATGATTGGATGGAGATAAGGAGGAAGCAGAGAGATGGGTCGTAGGGGAGAGGGTTTCTTTATTTTTCTGGCTGTTTGGTAATACTACACTCTGAAGAGGAGAGTGACGAGGGTGTATGAAGCACACAATTGGTCCCTGTGTCCATATAACAAAGGGAGAGACGATTTTCCGTAGCCACAATGGCGCTGTTTCTTGCAGCTTCGATTTTTTTAATACCCCACTGTCACTGCCTGGCAATAAGACTACTGCACTGTGTGATTAGTTGGAGATACGGGAGGGAGGGGATTTTAAATTTTCCACTTACACAATTTGATTATTTCCACCATCTTGGACTTTTAATACTGCACTGTGATTGGCGGGAGATAAGGAGGGTGAAGGGGCATGGCCTCCCAGTGATGGTAATGTAAGTGATGACGTCACCGACCTCAATTATAGGCTAGATGTATTTCCTGAAGATAAGGACAGGAAGGGGAGGGACATAGTGCATGGCTACCTAATGATAAGGACGATTACGTCACTGATGACATCACAGTCCCAGCTCGTCAGTGATGTGTTGCATCGTTTTTAACAAGAGGCCGGTGATTGAGTTCTAGGTCAGTTAGTGCGACTGTGAGGATTCTAGCTGCATGGGGTAGTACATACCTACACTACTGATTACATCTCTTAAATACGAAAGAATACAAGGAACTAAAAAAAATCAAAGTACAAAAAACAGAGAAAAAGTTAGATATGTAATTCGTTGCCGTGCTAGTCCGTCACAGGAGGCAGCTGGAAACTAACAACAGGGACAATTTTCATCCTAATATGCTGTACTAAGGAATTCCTATTCCAATGTACTTTGGTCATGACAAACGTTTCACTAAATTTTTTGCGTTCTTTCAGGGTTGTGTTTTATTTACCCTTTGTGCCTTATCAGCTAGATTTGATTCGAACCAGTCATCCAGTCATTACCTATGCCTCTTAATTGTAACGTTTCTTCCCCTTTCATTAGAATCTTACGATTCACAAATGAAAACTTTTGTTTTTCTTTTTTTTCGTTTGGCTCATGTCTTCTGATTGGTTTGATGTGACACGCCACGAAATTCCTCTCCTGTGCCAACCTCTTCATTTCAGAGTAGCACTTGCAACCGCCGACCTCAATTATAGGCTAGATGTATTCCAATATCTGTCTTCCTCTACAGTTTCTGCCCTCTACAGATTCCTTCAGTACCATGGAACTAATTCCCTGATGTCTTAACATATGTCCTATCATCCTGCCCTTTCTCCTTGTCAGTGTTTACCGAATATTCCGTTCCTCTCTGATTCTGCGCAGAAGCTCTTCATCCCTTACCTTAGCAGTCCACGTAATTTTCACGACTCACCTGTAGCGCCACAATTCAAACGCTTCGATTCTCTTCTGCTCTGGTTTTTTCCGCAGTCCGTGTTTCACTACCATATATTGCTGTACTCCAGACGTACATTCTCAGCAATTTCTACCTCAAATTAAGGCCTATGTTTGACACTAGTAGACTTTCGCCCTTTTCGCCGTTGCTAGTCTGCTTTTAAAGTTCTCATTGCTCCGTCCTCCATTGTTTATTTTGCTGACTAGATAGCAGAATTTCTTAACTTCGTCTACTATGTAACCATCAACGTTAAGTTTCTCGCTAGTCACATTTCAGCTACTTCTCGTTATTCCCCTCTTTCTTTTATTTACTCTCAGTCCATTTTCTGTGCTCATTTGATTGTCCATTCTGTTCAGCGTATCATGTAATTCTTCTTCACTTTCACTCGGGACAGCAATGTTATTAGCTTATCGAACCATTGATTACTTTTCGCTTTGAATCTTAATTCCATTCCTGAAACTTTCTTTTATTTCCATTACTGCTTCTTCGATGTACAGATTGAAGAGTAGGGGCGAAAGACTACATCCCTGTCTTACAGCATTTTTAATTCGAGCGCTTCGTTCTTGGTCTTCCACTCTTACTATTCCCTCTTGGCTCTTGTATATATTGTATACTACCCTTCTCTTCCTACAGCCTACCCCTATTTTGTTACAGAATTTTGCGCCATTTTCCATTGTCGAACGCTTTTTCCAAGTCTACAACTCCTACGAACGTATCTTGATTTTTCTTTAGTCTTGTTCCATTATCAGCTGCAACGTCAGAATTGTCTGTCTGGTGCCTTTACCTTTGCTAAAGCCACACTGATCGTCATCTGGCACATCCTCAGTTTTCTTTTCCATTCTTCTGTGTATTATTTTTGTCAGTAACTTGGATGTAAGAGCTGTTAACCTGATTGTGAGATGATTTCCGCATTTGTCAGCTCTTGCAGTCTTCGGAATTGTGTGGGTGATATTTTTCGGAAAGTCGGATGGTATGTCGACAGACACATCAACGCGTTTAGTCGTATCGTTGCCACTTCCTCCAACGATTTTAGAAATTGTGATTGATAGATAGTTATCTATCCCTTCTGCCTTAATTGATCTTACATCCTCCCAAGCTCTCCTAAATTCTAATATTGGATCCCCTATTTATTCCAAATTTACTCATTTTTCTTATTTTATTACGTAAGACAAATCTTACCCCTCATAGAAGCTTTCAGTGTACTCATTCCCCCTATCCGCTGTACCCTCTGCATTTAACGGTGAAATTCCCGTTGCACTCGTAATGTTAAAACCATTCCTTTTAATGTCATCGAAGATTGTTTTGACTTTCCTGTATACTGAGTCAGTCTTTCCGACCATCATTTCTTTTTCGATTTCTTCACATTTTTCATGCAGCCGTTTCGTGCTTCTCTGCAGTTCCTATATTTCATTCCTCAGCAACTTGTATTTCTACATTCCTGAATTTCCCTCAACATTTTTTTGGTTCCGTCTTTCATCGATCAAGTGAAGTATTTCTTGTGTTGCCCATGTACCTTCTTTGTACCTATACTTTTCTTTCAAACTTCTGTAATTGCCCATTTTAAAGATGTCCATTCCTCTTCAACTGTACTGCCTACTGAGCTATTCCTTATTGCTGTATCTATAGCCTTAGAGAACTTCAAGCGTATCTCGTCATTTCTTAGTACTTCTGTATCGCACTTCTTTGCTATTAATTCTTCCTGACTAATCTCTTGAACTTCAGCCTACTCTTCATCACAACTAAATTGTGATCTGAGTCTATATCTGCTTCTGGGTATGCCTTACAATCCAGTATCTGGTTTCGGAATCTCTTTCTGACCATGATACAATGTAACTGAAATCTTCCCGTATCACCCGGTCTTTTCTAAGTATACCTCCTCCTCTTGTGACTCTTGAACAGAGTATTCGCTATTACTAGGTGAAATTCATTACTGAACTTAGTCAGCTTTTTCTCCTCTCTCATTCCTTGTCCCAAGCCTATATTCTCCAGTATCCTTTTCTTATACTCCTTCCCCTACAACTTCATTCGAGTCCCCCATGACTATTAGATTTTCATCTCCATTTATGCCCTTTCAATATGCTCATACACTTTCTCTATCTCTTCATCTTCAGCTTGCGACGTCAGCACTTACATCTGAACTATAGTTGTTGGTGTCGGTTTGCTGTCGATTTTGACAAGTACAACCCTATGAGTGAACCGTTCGCTGTAACACTCTCTTCGACCTACCTTTCTATTCTTAACAAATCCTACTCCCGTTATACTATTCTCTGCTGCTGTTGCTACTACCCTATACTCATCTGACCAGAAATCCTTACCTTCTTTCCATTTCACTTCAGTGACCCCTACTGTATATGGATTGGGCCTTGGCATTTAGCCGGCCGCGGTGGTCTAGCGGTTCTGGCGCTGCAGTCCGGAACCGCGGGACTGCTACGGTCGCAGGTTCGAATCCTGCCTCGGGCATGGGTGTGTGTGATGTCCTTAGGTTAGTTAGGTTTAAGTAGTTCTAAGTTCTAGGGGACTTATGACCTAAGATGTTGAGTCCCATAGTGCTCAGAGCCATTTGAACCTTGGCATTTACCTTTTCAAGTGTTCTAGCTTCTTTATCACATTCAAGCTTTTGATATTTCATGCCCCGACTCGTAGAACGTTATCTTTTCTTTGATTATCGAATCTTTTTCTCATGATCATCTCCCTCTTGGCAGTCCCCTCCCGGAGATCTGAATGGGGGATATGCCGGAATCTTTCGCCAATGGAGAGATCATCACGGCACTTTTCCAATTGGAGGCCACATGTCCTGTGGACGAAACTAAAAATTTGTCTCTGACACGTCATTCTTCTCAAGAGTATCAAGTACCACATTCGTGAATTATAACAAATTATTTAGTAATGGATGGACCTCATTTCCCACGATACCCAAAACAATATTGTCGCAGAAACAACTAATACACATGCCAAGTTCAAAAGAAGCAAAAATCTCCAAGACTGGCGATGTTTTACTGAAACTCGGAACTTAGTGCGGACTTGAATGCGAGGTACTGTTAACAGTTTCTACAACGAAACTCTGTCTCGAAACCTCGCCGAGAATCCAAAGAGATTCAGGTTGTATGTAAAGTACACCAGCTGTAACACGCAATAAGTACCGTCACTGTGATACAGCAGTTGTAATGTTACTGCATGCTGTTTTCCGACGTTACGTCATCAAAGATGACAAAGTAAATATTACAGAATTCGAAGTAGCTGACAACACAACTAGCTTGATGTACATATCCTAAATGTAGCGTAAATCACTTAATAAAGGCATGTACCCGGGTCCAGATTGTATAGCAATTTGGTCCATTTTAAGTGTGCTGATATAACAGTGCTATACATACGAATATTATACGACAGCTCGCTCGATGAATGCTCAATATCTAAAGACAGTTCAAACCAATACTTAAGAGCCGAAATAGCAGCAATCCGCAGAAGAATACACTCATAATCTGACGTCGATTTGCAGTAGGATTTTGGACCATCATAAATTTGAACATAATGAATTACCTCGAAAGAAACGATCTACTGACGCGCTATCAGCGCAGAAGCAGAAAATCTCGTTCTTGTGCAACACAACTTCCCCTTTATCCACGCGAGATAATAGGTACTATCGGCAAGGCATCTCAGTTTGATCCCAATTTGATATTTCTAGATTTCCAAAAGACTTTTGATAACATTCCTCACAAGCGGCTTACAATCAAATTGCGTACCTACGAGATATGGTCTCAGTTGTGCGACTGGATTTGTGATTTCCAGTTGTAAAGGATACAGTACGTAGTAACTGACCGAAAGTCGTCGAGAAAAACAGTGAACTGTTCTGTCAGTTGGGCATGGTATCATGGTACCTGTTCAGTATGGTTCAAATGGCTCTGAGCACTAGGGGACTTAACTTCTGAGGTCATCAGTCCCCTAGAACTTAGAACTATTTAAACCTAACTAACCTAAGGACATCACACACATCCATGCCCGAGGCAGGATTCGAACTTGCGACCGTAGCGGTCGCACGGCTCCTGACTGTAGCGCCTAGAACCGCTTGGCCACTCCGGACGGCCATGGTACCTGTCAGTTTCCTAATGTTACCCAGGTATATTACGCAAAATTTTTGCGTGTTTTGTTTTGCGCCACGCTCTGGGATTTTTAGATCTACTGTGATGGCGCGGAGGGAAGCCACAAGGCGTCATCTACTCTGCAGCCACAATGCTACGCATTGGGTGTATCAAACGGATATTTGATAGCGACTGTAAGAACCACTACCACTTGTGACCCGCGAACGCTTTCCCAGAGGCAAGTGTATTCAGAGTTTGGTGACAGAGGGCCGTAACTATTTGAGTGTAATACGGAAACTGTTTAGCAGGCGTGCGGGTACGGCAGAGGGAACAAGTTAAATTGACTGTAGCAGAACACTATCTCCTTTTCCAACAGGCACGAAATTAATTAAGAGTGAAAAATAGCGCTGTGGAGGTCGTTAAGAGCTCTTACAAAAGGCAATGTGTTTGCTAACTGTCGAAGTTCTGCGTACTAGCGATACCATCCCAGCAGCCTGTGTTTATTGGACAACAGTTGCAGAAGACTAGTGGCAACAAGTGAGCTGCCGATTCCTTCCTGCATTTACACACGGGCCCCGCTACGAGCCGCCGATTTGCTGCTGTCTGTCAATCACGTGTTGGAGCAATAACAGCAATAACCTTCCGTACGTTCACCTAGCCATGGGCCTGTAAGCTGAGTTCAGTGACCTCCGTAGTTTCATAACAATCAAAATAAATTTCAGCGTACAAGGAACGCCACATTCAGAACCCAGAAGGTTTATTGCCTGAAGAGGGTGGCTACAGGTCGTTCGGAACTTTTACTTTGACGAGGGTGAGTCAAATGATAACCTTAAATATTTTTTAAAAATATTATAGATTGTGCAGAAGTGGTACAAACCTGTATCACTTTTCAACATAATCTCCCCCACAATCAATCCAAGTCCTCCAGCGCTTACAAAGTGCATAAATTCCTTTAGAAAAAAATTCTTCAGGTTGTCAGCGCAACCAGTCATGCACCGCGTGGCGTAACTCTTCATCAGAACGGAACTTCTTACCTTCCACTGCGTCCTTGATTGGTCCAAACATATGGAAATCACTTGGGGCAAGGTCTGGTGAGTCTGGTGGATGAGGAAGACACTCAAAATGAAGGTCTGTGATTGTTGCAACTGTTGTACGGGCAGTGTGGGGCCTTGCATTGTCATTTTGCAATAGGACACCTGCTGACAGAATCCACGTCACTTTGATTTGATTGCAGGCCGCAGATGATTTTTTAGGAGATCTGTGTATGATGCTCTGGTGACAGCGGTCCCTCAAGGCAAGTAATGCTCCAAAATGACGCCTTTTTCGTCCCAAAAGAGAGTCAGCATAACCTTCTCTGCTGATGGTTCTGTTCGAAACTTCTTTGGTTTTGGTGATGAGGAATGGCGCCATTCCTTGCTCGCTCTCTTCTTTTCCGGTTTGTAGAAGCGAACCTAGGTTTCGTCCCCAGTAACTATTCTCGCAAGCGCTACGGTCGCAGGTTCGAATCCTGCCTCGGGCATGGATGTTTGTGATGTCATTAGGTTAGTTAGGTTTAACTAGTTCTAAGTTCTAGGGGACTAATGACCTCAGCAGTTGAGTCCCATAGTGCTCAGAGCCATTTGAACCATTTATTCTCGCAAGGAAGCCATCACCTTCTCTTTCAAAGCACCAAAGCAGTTCTTCACAAGCATCAATCCGTCGTTCTGTCATTTCAGGAGTCAGTTGCCGTGGCACCCATCTTGCAGACACTTTGTGATACTTGAGCACATCAAGCAAAATGTGGTGTGCTGACCCATGACTAATCTGTGAACATTCAGTGTCACTCGGCGGTTTCGCTTCTGTATGGCTTCAGCTGTTGCAATGGTCTGTGGAGTCACAACTCGTTGTGCCTGACCTGGAGGAGAAGCATCTTCCACTGAAGCCACACCATTTGCGAACTTCCTACCCCATTCGTGGACTTGCTGCTTTGACAAACATGCATCACCGTACTGAACCTTCATTCGTCAATGAATTTCAACACGTTTCACACCTTCACTGCACAGAACCCGAATACAGAACGCTGTTCTTCCCTGGTGCAAGTCGCAAGTGGGACGGCCATGTTTATACTGATACTGCGACAGTATGCGTGCATCTGCACTATGCTGCCACCTACGGGCCATTCTGCGCGCTGTTTGTAGCACGCTTACCAACTTACAGGATAACGGCGCGAAATTTCGATTTGTTATTACAAATTTAAGGTTTTAATTTGACTCACCCTCGTTCCTTACAGTTGCTCTTCACTTTTACAGAATGATATGAATGCCAAACAGGATTATATTAAAACTGAAAACTTCCCTCCATACGCCTAAGACGATTTAGAGGAAACATTGAACACAAATTGCTTCATTGTTAAAATGACTCATGATCTGCAGAATATGTGTCTTCACTACCTAGACACTGTTGTCGGTGGTCTCCTTTCAGGGGATACATAATCACACATATCTTCACCGATCACATTTATCCATTACTACTTTAGAGAAAATTGAAATAACTTTTTCTTTCACGATGGCGGAAACGGCAGTTTATTGAACAAGTGTGGTAACAAAGACAAACTACATAATGAAGTAAAACTGAAGTTTATGAGCTCCTGTACTTGTCGTTGAATTATCCTGCGCTATGAGACAGTTTGGTCACATAGCAAATTATACGTAGTAAACGGCACAGTCACTTTCAATACCAAGGATATGCTCAAACAAAGTCCACAATCGTGCGCGGTTCGCCGCAGAAGAAACACTGAGCAGCAGCAGCGATTGCAACGTTCACCATATACCACCAAGTGAAGAGTGTCCGTTCTTAAAGACACGCACGAGAGGAACCGTCCAAGAATGGTGCCATTAGTGCTGACGTGAGCTATGAGGTAGCCTCACCTGTAATTGAACTGTCTCCATAGATTCCCCGGCCAGGTCGATTACCAGAGATATAGCATCCGTCCCCCATGAATTTAGCACGAACGGCTGCTATCGAGCGGGCCTTAATGCACTGAAGAGGGAGGGATGATAGAGCATCTTCTCTGTCACCTGATACGGTCCAATTTAAGACGACGTTCGACTTCTCGATGTCGGCAAATGACTGCTCGCTGTCGGTTTCACATTCAAAATCGTGAACAGTAGGCTAACTTGATCACTCTGCCCCCGGTAATGTGGCCTGTGGTGTAGTTGCGTAGGAGGCGGCGACTAGAATAGCTGCAGGGCCGGTGATACAGGCGCCGGATCTCGGAGTCTCTGTGGTGCGATCTTCAGCCTTGTATCTTGGCGGCATGGTGGCGATGATCATGGCTATGAGGTGGAACCAGTAAAACTGTTGATGGAGGCAATGGTTGCTTGCTTGTAGCTGTGGCAGTGCCAGCAATAAAGCCAGTAATGCAGGCTGCATTCGCCGATGCAGCCACTAGAAGGTCTTCGACGCTGGGAGTGGTGAAAGTTACTGCGAAGTAGTTGCCGTAGCTGCAGTGACAATGTTATCACATCCGGTTCCGGCGATGATGCTACCGGCTGTCACTCGTAGCCACCATAAACACCATTCTCCCGTAGGATACCATCACCATTGCTTCAGTCCACCCTCCTACTAAATGTAGTGGTCTAATTAATCTACATTTTTTCCTTATTTTTTAGACATCAGTCTTATAACCAGTTTCATGCGTCTCGCCACGAATTCCTCTTCTGTGCAACCTCTTCAGCTCAGAACAGCTTTTGTACCCCACGTTCTCAATGATTTGCTGAATGTATTCCAGTCTCTGACTTTCCATATAGTTTTTACTCTCTGCAGCTCCTCTATTACAGCAGACGTTATCCCCTGATTCCTTAACATATGCCTATCTTCCTGTCCCTTCTTCTTGTCAGTGTTTTCGATATATTTCTTTCTTCGTCGATTCTGACGAGAACCTCCATCACTCCTTATCATTCCAGTTAATATTCTTCTGAAGCTTCACAACTCAAACACTTCGATTCTCTCATGTTCTGTGTGCACAATCCACCATTCACTACCGTACAATGCTGTGCTCCAAGAGTACAATCTCAGAAACTTCTGCATATTAAACATTATGTTTGATACTAATAGACTTCTTAGAGCTAGTAATGATCTCTTTGCATGTGATAGTCTGCATTTTATGTCTTCCTTGCTTTGTCTGTCGGGGGTTATTTTGTTCCAAGGTAGCAGAATTCCTGAATTTCGCCTACTTCGTGATCGGCAATTTTAATATTAAGCTTCTTGCTATTGTTATTTCTACTACTCCCAATCACTTTCTCCTTTCTTCGGTTTACGCTCAGTCTATAATCTGTACTCATTAGATCGTTCGTTCATTCCATTTAATTGATTCTGTAATTCTCCTTCACCTACACTGAGGAAATCAATGTCATCCGCAAATCTTATCATTGATATTCTTTTACCCTGAATTTTAATTCCATTCTGGGACTTTTCTTTTTTTTCCATCGTTAGTGGATTTACTTAAAGACCGATAATACAGACGAAGGGCTACATCGCTGTCTTACGCACTTTGTAATGCCATTTCTTCATTCCTGGCTTTCCAGACTTATTGCCCCTCTTGTACGTATTGCATATTACTCGTCGTTTCCCATAACTTACTACTACCTTTGCCATAATTTCGAACATCTTGTACCATTTTACGTTGCCAAAAACTTCTTGTACTTTGACAAATCCTATCAACATATAATGATGTTTCTTTGTTCTTGTTTCCATTAACAAGCACAATGTTACGACTTCTCTGCTGACTTTGCCTTTTCTAAAGCCAAACTGATCGTTATCTAAGAAATCATCAATTTTCTTGTTCTTTCTTCTGAATATTTTCCGACTCAGTTACGTGGCTGCATGAACCTTTAAATGGATTAGGCGACAGTTCTCGCGCTTACCTGCTCTTCCTTTCTTCGGAATTGTAGGGATAAGAACATACATTCTACACTTCAGCTTAAATAGTTGTTTGGTTGCCACTTCCTCCAGTGATTTTAGCAATTCCGATGGAGTTGTATCTATCCCTTGAGCCTTATTTGACTGATTTTTCTCATACTGAGAACTTAGAATGAGCGATCTGTGTTTTACTTGGGAAAAAACTTTCAATAGTCAAAATCCCATAAATTAGCCTTTATTGTTGACAACCTGTTTCGACAACTGTTACTGTCATCTTCTGGTATTTGCATACCTTCGAAAAATGTTTGTTGCGAAACATATTCCATTGTGAGTTCATGCGATGTTGCCATTCTGACGGGTAAAATACAGCACACTGTACACAGGTTTGTCAAAAATAAAACCATTTACAGTTACAGAGCACTTTGCGCACATGGACGTGTTTGAATGCGTAACAACCACACAGGCTCGTTAATTCTTAAAATGCACAGTGTTACTTGATCTCAGGTCTTCCATACTTCTTTAAAATTTTGGCCCTATTTCTAGAACTCCTACCTCTTGCATATCAGTTCCAGTTCCTTCTTCTGTCAGGTCACCAGACTATTCGTCCCCCTCTTAGGGGCCTTCTGTGTACTCTTTCCACCTATCTGCTCCCAACTCTGCATCTAACAGTGGATTCTCAATGAGTTTTTAATGTTGCCACCCTCGCTGTTTATTATCACCGAAAATTGTTCTGACTTTTCTATGTGCTGAGCCAGTCCTTCAGACGATCATTTTATTATTATTATTTCTTTTTTTCACGCTGTTCCTGCAGCCATTTCGTCTTTGCTTCACTGTACGTCCCATACATTTCAGTCCCAAGTGATTTATATTTCTGTATTCTTATGTTCCACTAAACACTTTTATAATTCCTTCTATCGTCGATCACTGAAGTATTTCTTCTGTTACCCAAGTTTTTTTCTCAGTTACGTTGCGCGTAACTGTAACTGTCCAACATCTGTGATTCCTTTTTTTTTTTACAGATCTCCACTCCTCTACAACTAAATAGCCTACAATGGTCATCCTTGTGGCAGTATCCACATCTTTAATTAATTCAAATGGGTCTCGTTATTCGACAATACTTCAGTATCTCACCTCCTTCCGCACAGATTCTTCCATACCATTCTCTTAAACTTCACTCTGAGTCTGTGTCTATATCTGCTCATGGGTACGCCTTACAGTCCAAAATCTGATTTCGGAGTCTCTGCTGACCATGACATAATCTAACTAAAATGTTCTCGTATCTCCCGGTCTCTTCCGTGTATACCTCCTCCTTCTGTTATTCTTGAAAAGAGTATTCGCTACGACAATCTGAAATTTATTCCAGAACTCAATTAATTTTTCTCATTCCTACTACCAAGCTCAAATACTCCAGTAACCCTTTCTCTTCCTCTACACCCACATTCCAATCCCCGATGCCTATTAGATTTTCATCTCTTTTATGCAATCAGTGAAGAGATCATCATGACATTTTCGTAATTACAAGCAACATGTAATGTGGACATACCTTCTGTGTCTATAATGCAGAGGTTTCCATTGTCTTCTGCAGCCTCATGCCATTGATCATTGCTGATTCTTCCATATTTTAGCGGAGTTTACCACCCCAAGGGCAAGAGAGTGCTATGACTTCCGCGTGCTTGTCCACCTTCTTTGACAAGTTTGTTGACAGAATGACAAGGAAATTCTGTGCCGGAAGTCTTCTGCCACCTCTACTGAGGTTGTTTATTCAAAACCGACCGAGGTGGCGCAGTGGTTAGCACACTGGACTCGCATTCGGGAGGACGACGGTTCAATCCCGTCTCCGGCCATCCTGATTTAGGTTTTCCGTGATTTCCCTAAATCGCTTCAGGCAAATGCCGGGATGGTTCCTTTGAAAGGGCACGGCCGATTTCCTTCCCCATCCTTCCCTCACCCGAGCTTGCGCTCCGTCTCTAATGACCTCGTTGTCGACGGGACGTTAAACACTAATTTCCTCCTCCTCCTTGTTTATTCAAAATATAAGCAGTGACTAGGCGCTAACCCACATGGCAGATAATTAACTGAATTTTGCGGAATTATGTTGGCTACACGAAACAGCAGTTTACTATGGGAGAGAGTGTTGTACCAGGAAGATAGTCTACTTAGGAGCACATGATGTTTTCTGCTCAGTGTTTCTATCTAGTGACCGATTTCAGAATGGCATACAGACTCGATCACTTGAGACAGCCATAACTATTTTATGGCTTTTTCTACTATATACGTTGTTGCGAGATTTGAAGTAGTGGTTTGTACAACATTTGTAAATATTACGACTTCCACATATTTAAATGCTGTAAAATACATTATAGCTAGTGGAGGATACTGTTATCACTTCAGTCACAGAGTTTGGTGCTAAGTGATTTTCTGTATACATGTTTAAAAGACTCTGTGCAACACAAAGGATTTGTTCTGAACGGTCCATATTCCATCCAGCACGGTAGGGCAAGAACTGTGGGCACACTGCACTCCAAACCGGTGCGATCACGTTAAGTGGGGCTGGTGGAATTTGATGCCCTTACAGAAGGATTGAGTAGTTTGGAGGATGTCAGCGTGTCGAAGGATTTCAAGGACTTCGATCTGTTGCTCACCACACAGAAAACTGTCGTTTTCGAACGCTAAAATTGTGAGAATCAACGCCCCAAGGGAAGGAATGGTCTAACTAAAATCCTTTACGTTACACACTTAAGGGTGCCGACATCACAAGCAGAAGACGAAGATATAGAGAAAGATTTTGAGGATACTAAATGGGTAAATCAGTATGCAAAGGGAGATAAAAACCTGTTAATCATGGAGGACTGGAAAACAGGTGTAGAGGAAGGAAATAGAGGAAAGGGTCATGGAGAATATCCTCTACGCAGCAGTGATGAGGTGAGAAAGACCTGCAGTAAATTTCAGATGATAACGGCAAATACTGTGTTCGAAACTTATGAGGTGACGAATAATTCAAAAAGACCGGGAGACACGGAAAGATTCTAGCTGGATTGTATTATGGCCAGACAGAGATTCCGAAATCAGATATTAGATTGTAAGGCGTGTCAAGGCAGGTTAGTTGAAAAGGCATAGTCATTTCTGTAAAGCGCAATCACAGATGTTGGATATCGAATCGAAATCGTGTGACTTTGGCCTCCCGTCGGGTAGACCGTTCGCCGGGTGCAAGTCTTCCGATTTGACGCGTCTTCGGCGACTTGTTCATGGATGGGGATGAAATGATGGTGATTAGGACAACACAACACCCAGTCCCCGATCGGAGAAAATCTCCGACCCATCCGGGAATCGAACATGGGCCCTTAGGACAGTCTGCCCTTAGGACATCGCTTAGGACATTCGCGACATTCTGTCGCGCTGACCACTCAGCTACCGGGGGCGGACAGATTTTGGATAGACAGTCGTAGATATGAAGAAGGTAATTGCAAAGAAAGCTTGGGTAACACAAGAAATTCTTCAATTGATCGGAGAAAGGATGAAGTACAAAAATTTTCAGGGAAAGACAGGAATACGGCAACACAAATCCCTTAGGAATAAAACATACATCTTGAGAAGGACAGTAAAAGCGAAAAGGCTGCAGAACAAATGTGAAAAACCTGAATAAGAAATGTACATTGGAAGGAATGAGTCAGCATATAGAAAAGTCAAAATAACATTCGGTGAAACTAAAAGCAAGTGTGGTAACATTAAGAGTGCAATGGGATTCTCTCTGTTAGATGCATAGGAGAGAGCGGATTGTTGGAAAGAATACGTTGAAGGTCTGTATAAGGGAGAGTAATTGCTTGATGACTTGATAGAAGGAAAAACTCCAGTCGATAATAAAATTATGGCTCTGAGCACTATGGGACTCAACTGCTGAGGTCATTAGTCCCCTAGAACTTAGAACTAGTTAAACCTAACTAACCTAAGGACATCACACACATCCATGCCCGAGGCAGGATTCGAACCTGCGAGCGTAGCGGTCTCGCGGTTCCAGACTGCAGCGCCAGAACCGCGCGGCCACTTCGGCCGGCGATAATAAAATTACAGGGATCCAGTAGTAGAGTCATAATTTAAAAGGGCTCTGGAAAAACTTTCGGAGAAATATCATGTATACAATTCCGAAGATAGCAAGTGCAGACAGGTGAAAAAAATCGCAAAATACGATCAACATCTCATCCATCCAAGATTCTGACATAAAATACACTGAAGATAGCGAAAGTAAATTAAGGATCTGTTAGAAGACTGGCTGTAAGAAAGGTAAAGGCATGAGAGAGGCAGTTATGACATTGTGTTCCATAGTGAAAGTATTACTGAATAAAAAATGTTCAAATGTGGGTGAAATCTTATGGGACTTAACTGCTAAGGTCATGATTCCCTATGCTTACACACTACTTAACCTAAATTATCCTAAGCCGGCCGAAGTGGCCGTGCGGTTAAAGGCACTGCAGTCTGGAACCGCAAGACCGCTACGGTCGCAGGTTCGAATCCTGCCTCGGGCATGGATGTTTGTGATGTCCTTAGGTTAGTTAGGTTTAACTAGTTCTAAGTTCTAGGGGACTAATGACCTCAGCAGTTGAGTCCCATAGTGCTCAGAGCCATTTGAACCATTTTTTAAATTATCCTAAGGACAAACACACACACCCATGCCCGAAGGAGTACTCGAAACTCCGCCGGGACCAGCCGCACAGTCCATGACTCTAGCGCCTTAGGCCGCTCGGCTAATCCCGTGCGGCGACTGAAGAAAAATCAAGATATGCTCATGCCAGTGGCGGCTCGTGACGAAAGAAGATAGTGGTGCACTTTGCTCACGAAGGAAAGCATCAGCAAAAGAGAGAAAATCAGTACAGTACTCATGTTTTTGTAATGTCTGATATAAGCAGACCACTTGCTCGTGTCACTCCTGCATCTACTCATAATAAAACCAAAAGGTGTACATAGAAAAAAGTATTACTTTTGCAGAATGAAAGGAATTAAAATCAACTGCAGCTCTATGTACTCAAAAAGTGGTAGGCATGATCTACTAACCTTGTTCAGCAGGACTGATGTTAACGCCGTTCGATTTTATCTCTGAATTTGGATGTGGTGGTGATCACTTGTACAGGAACTCTATCCTTCTTTCCTTCATATTTGCAAATCTTTCAATCACTCTTTGATTGAATTCCTAAAACGAGGTCTAGTTCAATAGAGAGCATCGCGAGGGCTGACAGTCTTTCTTCGTCCATAGTATTCCGCAAGAAGGTTTTGATGCGTTTCAGCGAAGAAAAAATACGTTCTGCTTCTGATGTGGTCACTGGAATTGTAACTGTCGCTTTCAGGAGCTTCACACATTCGCTCAGTGTATCACAAAGATTACTGTCTGTTATGTAATCCAGAAAGCTCAAAGCTTCACCTACGCTTTTGAACTCCTCTCTTCCATAAATAACAGAGAGTCCTGTTCAAAGTTTGTTTGCTTCCAAAAAAGAGTAGCATTCAATAGCAGCTCTGAAAGAAGTGTCTGGAAAACTGGAAGAGTAAGTAGCAAATTTCTCTGGTAGAAAGAGAGAGGCTGCAAGTAGGTGTTCAGTGAACTTGACTCTTTCTTTTGCCCCGTAACTTATGACATCACATACTTCTTTGCCTCCCGCAGTAAATTACACATCGCTGCGCCATCTTCAGTTCTCCCTCTTTCATTCTACTCGTGTAAACTTGTTGAATTTTTTGCACTTAAATTAATCAAGGAACGAAAGACACCAGGATTGGAAGATGATTCAGTCTCATCATGTCCTCTGAGGGTAAGTTCCAATGCACCACAGATTCAATATGTACCTATTATCGGTAACCTTTTTGGTTATGTAGTGCCACGGACCTTCTGTATCCATCGTCTAATTGGGTAGCCATATATACATTGCCTAGACTTGCCATATTCGAAACGTTATTTACATGGTCTGAAGAAAGTTCGTGTTTTCTAATTTTGTCATGGAGGTGTTGAATGTCACAGACTCCGTGTTTAGACCATGTTAAAGAAGGAGTCGGCCTACCTAGCTTCTTGATTTCTAATTTTTCTTCAAACTTCCGTGAACTGAAGGTTTCAGAGAGCTATGATATTACCTGATTCATTATTTCACGTATTCACTTGTCACTTGAGCCTCAAAATTCAGGTGGTAGCACACGCTAAAATAGCTAACACAACGCACAGGAAATAGTTCGCTCGCAGCTACACCTGAACTGGTAAGGTGGCGCTGGAATCCCGCTTTGTTCGAAGATCCGATACCTCCGTTTCCCTTTGGAAAAGTTCGGGCCCTCTTCCTGCGGCTGGCAGGATTGCCCAGGTGAGGTGTTTTTACACACAAGGCCTGCATACGAGAACAGTGTTGCCTAGCGTTGCCCCGGAACCCTCGACCCCTCTGAGACACCCAAGTCCGAGTTTGCAGCCACAGTGCAACCCGCTGTCGCTGTCGGCACATTCCGTCCAACTCCGCTGCGTTCGGAGTTTGGAGCCTGGGCATTTCAAAAGCGATAAACAGCGCGCCACTTTTCCACTAGTAGAGAACGCTCAGAAGGCAAACACAGTTGAACAAAATCATTCCTTGGGGGTAGCGCAAACCTTTACAGGAGCCGCCCCTGGCTGATGCATATGTCGCAATAGAAAAAGCGTTCGACAAATGCTCATAGTGTTCAGATTAAAAAGAATGTAAGAAAAGGGTGTAAGAATGGGATTCAGTCTTTCGTCCCTGGTGTTCAATCTACACACCGAAGAAGCAATGATAAAATAAAAGAAACGCTCAAGAATGGGATTAAAGTTCAGGATGAAAGGATGTCATTGATAACAGTCGCTGACAACATGGCTATTCTCAGTGAAAGTGGAGGAGAATCACAGGATCTGCTGAATGAAATGTTCTAATGAGTACAGAATATGGATGTTGAGCAAATCCAAGAAAGAAGAAAGTAATGAGAAGCAGCGGAAATTAAAATAGTGGGAAACTTAGCATCAAGATTAGTGGTCACGAAGTAGATGAAGTTAGGGACTTCTGATGGCTTGGATGCAAAATAACCCATGACGGACGAAGCAAGGAGGACATTAGATGCAGACTAGCACAGGCGAACAGGGCATGCCTAGAGAAGAAAAGATTGCGAGTATTAAACATGTAAGTAGGCTGTGTAGTTTTTTTTTATTGGTAACGCCACGTAGCGCTCTGTATAAAAATCACTGACTATGCTGTGTGCAGTCTGTGGCTAGTTTGCATTGTTGTCTGCCATTGTAGTGTTTGGCAGCTGGATGTGAACAGCATGTAGCGTTGCGCAGTTGGAGGTGAGCCGCCAGCAGTGGTGGATGTGGGGAAGTGAGATGGCGAATTTTTTGAGAGCGGATGGTCTGGACGTGTGTCCATCAGAGACAGTCCATTTGTAAGACTGGATGTCATGAACTGATATATATAATATGACTTTTGAACAATATTAAGGTAAATACATTCTTTGTTCTCTTTAAAAATCTTTTTTTGCTAACTGTGCTTATCAGTAGTTTGTGCCTTCAGTAGTTTGAATCTTTTATTTAGCTGGCGGTAGTGGCGCTCGCTGTATTGCAGTAGTTCGAGTAACGAATATTTTTGTGAGGTAAGTGATTTGTGAAACGTATAGGTTAATGTTAGTCAAGGCCATTCTTTTGTAGGGATTTTTGAAAGTCAGATTGCGTTGCGCTAAAAATATTGTGTGTCAGGTTAAGCACAGTCCTGTATAAATGTTCAAAAAGGGGACGTTTCATATGTCGACCCTTAGTCGAGGATACCTCACTGGAATCTTCTGATTTTTTCTTGTAGTTTGTGTAATCAGTGTAGCTATTGTTTATTGCTAGCGCGTAATTATAGAGAGAATTTCCTTTGTAGTTGTAGTTTTTCATTGTTGTACAGTAAAACACTTGTGGCATGCTTGTAGATTTGCACCAAGTATTTCGCAGCTGCGCTTGCAACTAACGAGATATTATTTTCAGTGCTATGTTAATGTGTTCTCTTATTTTTGCTCTTCAAATTGTGCCTTTCTGTGTTATCGTGTGAAATATTGTGACAATTATGGCATGTGAAGAACGTAATACTAGGCTCCAAAGTAAACTGAGGAATGACAGTGAAGACGAAAGCAGTGTGTTAGCGCCACCGAGTAATGAATTAACTAATGTTCAATGTAGTAATTTGGTAATTGTGCATAGGGAAATGGAACGGGCTGCAAATAATGGTGTAGACAGTAAAACAATTAGTGAACAGGGAAGCATTATCGATCGATCGGTCGGCAACAGCTCGCCTCAGGAATCCGAAATGACAGGACACAGTCTTGCAAATACTGTAGATTCAGGTTTTGCGTCCTCACCGTTTTCTCAAATAAGTCAAGACACATTTTCTGCTTTTCAAAATGCGAATATTGCCGGTTCAAATGCACTGCCGAATAGCACTGAGGAACATGTTTCAGACACCAGTGCATTGTTATTACAGTTAATGCAACAAATGGGACAAAGGCTACAAAAGTTAGACACAACGCTTGAACAAAATCAGAAACAAATGGGACAAAATCTTCAAAAGTTAGACACAATGGAACAAAATCTTCAAAAGTTAGACACCATGGAACAAAATAAGAGACAAACACAGCAAAAGCTTCAAAAGTTATACACAATGGAACAAAATCAGAGACAAACACAGCAAAAGCTTCAAAACTTAGACACAATGGAACAACACCAGCGACAAACACAGCAACAGTTAGATGCAATGGAACAAAAGCTTCGAAAGTTAGACACCACACTTGAACAAACACGTGAAGGTTTAACTGCTGAGTTACTTAAAATCGAATCGAAATGTCAAAAAGTCTGTAATGACGTAAAAACACAAATTTGTCAGCATTTCCAACCTATTTTTTCGTGTCATGAAAATGCATTACAGAATCACGAAGCAGCCATAAAAGAACTGCAAACTATTTTTCATGAAAATCACGACACCTTGGAAGCTAAAATTGACTCAGTGGCATCTACCGATTCGGTTACGCAACTTGCAAAAACTCAGGAAAACTTAAAGGACACAGTAGATACGATTACAACACAAATGGACACTCTGAAACTTGGTTCAGAAAAACACACAGAAGAAATAATTTCACTATCGGATAAAGTAGCCGAACTTTCAGATCAGTTCACTAACTTATCTACAAAGGTAGATGATGATCTGAATGACACAAGACTTGTAGCCTTCACTGACACTGAAGAGTATGAACAAATTAGAAAATTCAAACAAAATCAAAATCAAATCAATACATAGTACAAAAGAGAAATCCGGGAAGTACAAGATCAGTTGGCACAAGTAATACAAGAATTAAATATTTCAGAGGACACTCGCGCTCCAGTCCGGGAAGAGGGACACAGAAATAAGGAACAACCACAAAATAATAACACAGGACACTTCGGAAATTATGAAAGAAATTGGCAAGGTACACCGAATTTTGAGATGGAACCGCCGAAACGAAGTAACAATGAGCGATTTGCGACTCGCCGACACGATGATTTTGACTATAAGCTGTTCATTACTACACGTAAATTCAAAACATTTAATAATTCTGACGACATTCATCCACAAGCATGGTTTCATCAATTCTTTCATTGTTTTCCTCCCAACTGGTCATTGGAGCACAGGTTAGAATTTATGTGTGGCTACTTGGAGAATGAACCAGCTGTAAGAATGCGATCGGTCATTCACGATTGTCACAGCGAAGGAGAATTTTATCATGCCTTCCTCTCAGCGTATTGGTCTCAAGCTACACAAGACCGAGTAAAACATAGCATCATAATGATGAAACATTTCGAACAATCTGAATTTTCCAATCTTGTGAAATATTTTGAAGACATGTTGCATAAGAATCAGTATCTTTCAAACCCATACAGCCACTCAGAACTCATCCGCATTTGCTTAATCAAATTGCCTGAACATTTACGACATCTTATTTTCGCAGGACGTTGCAAAGACGACATTAAGCTTTTCAGGGACTGTTACAAGAACTGGAAATTGACACTGACAATCGCCGAGCGCGAAAACAGGAGCACAACAATTACAGGTCACATCTGTCACAATTCCGCGATGACCTAAATAATACACGACAAGGCTATTCTTAAAACGTAAATCGTGACCAAAACAGACACCATCTGTATGACAGCCGTTGGAAGAGTAGTAATAATTACAGGGAAAGATCACCTCTCCGCGGTAATGACTATCACAGAGACAATCATAGAAACAGACAATATGGGAACCAAAATAATTATTATCAAGGGAGACAGAATACCTTTAGATGCAACGGTCCAGCGTGCAGTTACGATTCAGGGAAAATTCTCCATCACGTGACCGACAAGAAAGAAACTATGGAATCTACCGACATAACGACAGACGATATGATCGTAACGACAGACCTGAATTGCATCAGAACTGGTGGGATTCAAACAGGGCAGGGCCCTCTCGACAAGGTGAATTTGTAGAAGTTAGGTCTCCAAACCCCAATAACGACGTGCGCCAACAAAGACACAATAGGCAATGACTCATACCGCTGGCAGCCACATAACGTACTTATGAAACTAGCTGCTGTAGCTAGTAATTACGTAAAAATGGAAGACATTATGGACATCTTAATCCAGGAACACGATGTAAAACATAACAACATTGCATATCCTGTGATTCACATTACTATAAATGGCGTAAGATTTACGGCAGTACTTGACTCTGACAGTCCCATTTCAGTAATTAGTGAAACAGCTTTTACCAAATGCAACAAATCGAACGATTGCCCCACACTTCCGTTACGTAAGATTAAATTAAAAGGTGTAATTGTTGGAAAAAGTGTAGATGTACGCCAACAAACCAACTTAGAATTCTTTTGTCAAAGCCACAGCTTCTCTATGAACTTTCTTATTGTTTCATTATTGTCGACGGAAATTATACTGGGAGTAGACTTTTTGAATGAATACAAAGCCATCTTAAACTTTCACGATGCTGAAATAAGTTTAGAGAAAGAAGGTAAGTCAATAGCTTTGAAATTTGAAGATTGACTCTCAAACCATGACGAAGAAATTAATCGGCTTTACCTTCTGTTAGACAACAGTTCGGAATTTTCTACGGTACTAGACACTAACAATCACTCTGCAAGTACTGACAGGGATGATATCGACGGCATATTTGAAACTAATGAGTTAATTAAGAATAAAATTCAAACAATTGAGAATTATAATGATACTAATAGGCAAGCCCTTTTTGAGATTTTACAAGCACATTCCACAGTTTTTACTCACAAAACAGGAACAATCAAGGGATTTCAATACCAATTTCGTGTTCGTGAGCATACTAAATTTTGTGTTAGACCATACGTAATTCCAGCACATTATAGGGACCCTGTTAGAACAGAAATACAATCTATGCTTGACGAAGGCATTATTGAGCCCGCAGTAAGCTCATACAACAATCCATTACATGTTGTTGAGAAGAAAACTGGATCTATCAGGCTTGTCTTAGATTCGAGACAAATCAATACTATCATCATTCCTGAAACAGACAGGCCGCAAACATTGGAAGAACTTCTTCAAAATTTTAATGGTGTAAAAGTGTTGTCTTCCATTGATCTCAGATCCAGCTTTTATCAGATCGAACTTCATCCAGAATGTAGAAAATACACACCTTTCCTTTGTTTCGGCGTTTGTTATCAGTTTCGGAAATTTCCTTTTGGTTCGAACATTTCTTCGGCAGCATTCATTCGCGGGCTAAATTCCATATTACCTGAGTTCTTAAAACGTCACATCACCTTATATGTGGACGATATTCTAATAGCAGAAGCTTCATGGGAACAACATAATCGCATCCTCAACAGTTTGTTACGTATTTTTGCAGAATCTGGAATTACAGTTAACTTGGAAAAGTCTGAATTCGGTAGGTCAGAGGTGAGGTTTTTGGGACACATTATTTCCTCTGAAGGCATTCAGCCGGATCCTGAAAAGTTAGAAGCAATCAGAGCCATTCCAGTCACATCCACAAAAAAACAAGTCCGCAGTTTTCTAGGTCTCGTAAATTTTTACCGTCGTTTTCTGAATATGCAAATTCTAGTTACACCAAAACTTTGTTCTCTCACTGGAAACAATACTTTTTTGAACTGGGACGAACAAGCACAGTTGGAATTCAATTCTTTGAAAGAAGCGTTACTTAACGCGTCAATACTAGCTCATCCAGATCTGTCACAAGATTTCTGCCTTAGCACGGATTCTTCTAACAAAATCTGAAAAAAATTATTCCGTTACTGAATTAGAAGCTTTAGCTATCGTTTGGGCATTTAACAAATTCCGTTTCTTTCTTTCTGGTAAACACGTGAAAGTATACAGTGATCATCGTGCATTACAATTTCTTATGTCTTCAAAATTAAATCATGACAGGTTAAAACGTTGGGCATTGTTTCTGCAAGAATTCCACTTTACAATAGTCTACATTCCCGGCAAGGAGAACACTGTTGCGGACGCACTGTCACGCGCACCGGCTGGGCTTGAGAAAAGTAACATAGAAGGCAACCTCGAGAAAAATTTCAGTATTATTTACATTCAGAAAGTCGCCTTTGAAAACTTCATCATCACATCTTTAAAGGACATTGCTCATGAACAAGATAAAGATCCAATTTGGAAAGACATCAAAAGTAAATGGCATGAAAAGACACACACTCAGATTCGGCATTATTATCTGGTTAGAAACAACATACTGTTCAAACTTTGCACTGTTGATGACAAGCTATGGGTACTTTGCATTCCAGACGATTTTGTTAATAAGCTCATTTGGTACATTCATTTCAGCTTCGCACATTTTGGTCCACGAAAATGTTATCATATTCTTCGAACGACTTGTTATTTTAACAATATGGAAAAGAGAATTCGAAGAGTCTTGTCCATTTGTAAACTTTGTCAAAAGGCTAAACCACCTACTGTCTCCCATCGTGCTCCGTTGTTTCCTATCATTCCTTCTAAATTAAATAATTTTCTGCTGTTGATCTCTTGGGACCGCTTGTCAGAACATCTAATGGATTTTCGTACATTCTAGTCGCTGTTGAACTTACTTCAAAATTTGTTTCTTTCACTCCGTTACGTAAAGCCACTGGACGGTCTGTATCCAACGCCTTTGTTAAAAATTTCTTACGTGAAGTTGGACACGTTAGTAAAGTCATTTCAGATAACGGGCAGCAATTCAGATCTGCTGCTTGGTCACTCATGCTTCGGAACCATAAAATCAAACTTGTTTTTATTTCATTGTACTCTCCACATTGTAACTCATCTGAACGGATTATGAAAGAAATCAATAAGCTTTGCAGACTTTATTGTCACAGAAAGCATCAACATTGGGACAGATATTTACACTTATTTTCAAAATGTGCTGAATGAAATGCCTCATGACTCCACTGCTTTACCACCTACTCTTGTACTGAAGAATGAAGAACCACCAAATAGAATCAGAGAGCTTCTACCTTTCCCGAATACCCGCAAACTTCGACATAACGACATAATTGATTTGGCCATTAAAAATATAAATTCTGCTGCAGACAAAAGGAGAAAACTACACGGTAAAGCAAATGCAAAGAAACTATATATTGGTCAGAAAGTTCTCATTAAAGCTCATTCATTGTCACATAAGAAGAAACACTTGAGTCACAAATTCTTTCTGGTTTACAATGGACCTTACAGAATCCGACGTACACCACATTTCACATGTAAAACCGTTTCTTGAATGATAATCTGCTTTTTAACTTGGTCTTTGCTATAAAATTTTTCACTTCACGTTACTGGTACTCGTTGTGACACTTACAAACTGTTAACATGCAAGTATGTTGTAAAGTTAACTATCCAGTCAAGAACCTAGGGAACTTAGACAAGTAATTACGAATGCATTGTTATAGTGAACTGACGACACAGTGTTGTTATTTGTACATTCTTCCTCGTTAGTTGCACGATTACGTAACGAATATACGGCTTACATACTTAGAACATATACTGTTAATGAGATTTTAATGCAACTTTTGGTTTACTTGAAAAGACATTCTTTATTTAAAGTACTTTATGTGACATTACCGATAACTTAGTATTTGGTTTCTTTGACAGCTACACGATTATATCACGACGCTACTATTATGTGACACGATTTACATTGTTGCTTTTGCGGTTTATCTGTTTTATATCTGCACAGTTTTTCTGAATTCTTCTGGAAAGTAAAACATGTTTTAGTAGTAACTTTTGTGGTATATAGCTACAATGAGACAGCCTTTTCCGTAGCACAACAATACATTACAGTATAGTACTTTGTTGATCACGGTACTGTACATAATAACTACGATATCTATACGTATAGCATTTCACTGTTGTTTATTACGAGGTGAGTACATTGACTTCAGCAGAACTTTGCTTACAGAGGACGATAACTACGACACTTCCACAGAATTATCTTACGGCAAGACACACATTTAGCGCCAAAGGACACGGATTTGAGTGATTAATTTTGTACTTAAAACATTAATTTTTTTATAGATTTTTGAATTACAAAGAAAGTTTTCTGTGATACATTTTACTCCATTTCTGTAATCTGCAATACCTGAGGGTATAATTACATTAATCCTCAGGGGGGTACATGCTTACTTTGTGTACCATGTGTGTGGCAAGCACAAGGAGCCCTAGCTAATATGGTATTTGCTTATACAACTTTACACATCGGTATCATATTTCTCAACATAGAATTACACAGCTATCTGGTCATTTAACTGAGAGATACAAATATTTGTTTTACTACATCAATGACAGATGTTTACGTAATTACACAGTTGGATAACTTCACACTTAAGAAATTGTATTTTGTCTGTACTTTGTGAAATGTCCATATTTTTTCGGAACCATCATGATACTATGAGAGCTTTGAATGATGTATTTGGTATGGGATCATGATTTTTAAAGTACGTTTGAGGTAGATGAAACTTTTACCATGAGCAGAGAATTTTTTTTAGGTTTTGAAATTATTGGAGGAAGCTACAACGATTTTGATATTTGGCTGAGGTTTTATGATGTTTTCATGACGATGTGTATTACGCTGTTGAGGTATGTTTATGATCAATAAGCTGATGCTATATGAGGAATTTGATTATGCTACATATTTATTATGATGAAATATTGAAGAAGTGTCTACGAATATGTATATGTGTAAAAATGCAAGGAATAATGAGTAGTGGTTAAGGACTCTGGTTTATGAAAAAGGATGTTGGAAACCGAGAATCGTTCTTTAAGAGTTATGAAATGTGTGTAAATGCGTGAATGTATCACAATGCTGGCAAAAATTTTTTGGACACAGTTATATTTATAGGATTTTGTTTCTACAGATTTGCAACGCAAATTCTCGACCTGTGAAATTTTTATATGAGACTGTCACTGTAGTGCAAACTGGTGTCGTAAATATTTCGGTAAGAAAGTTAAGTGACCACCTGCACATAATGCGTCGTGGGCACCCAGCTGCGTAACAGTCGCCTGGAAAAAAGCATTAGTGTGTGCCTTTCAGAGGAACAGGTGGAGAAAAAAAAAAGAGGCCATTATCCTCGCTATTGACATTCCTTTGTAGAAAGCATCGCAAATACGACACGCTCAAACTTGAAAACATATGATTATACTGTGGAGCTCTTAATTTATGATATTTACTAAAATGCCTAATGAAATGATGAGAAACATTTTACATCTATTGTCTTTCTAGTTGAGAGATTGCTTATTTTATTTAGTATCTAGTTTCTAGTTGCACTGCAGCATTGTTTAAATTAAAATTTAATAGATGTACTAATAGAAACGTTTTCTGTCTACAGACCCAGTAAACAATAATTTTATGATCTACCTTCTCAAAAAAAAAAAAGAGAGCACAAATAGACATTTCCCTCCACATTAATTGTAAAAATAATTTTTTAACGATTTGGTAACTTGTCTGCTAGAGTAAATTATCGTAATGCATCACCCTACTCTTAAGATGTGACATAGGTATTAAACATGGCCGTTTTTACTGTAATATTTTTTCTGCTTGAGCTTTGTCATGTTTAGGTATAAGTTTTTGCATTTGCTGCTGCTGTGTGCCAGACATAGTGCTACTGAATTTCACTTTGTATTACTCTGTTAAGCCAGATTTACTACTGCTTTATTTTTCTTTTTGCTGCACATTGGCTCATATTAGTGATAATGTTGCATTTGCTTTGCTAACTTATATATAACGTATATATTTTGCTGCTTGCTTTGCCAATTTGCATTTTTTTTGTCATTGCTGCTTGTATTAATTGTTTTGTGCTGCTGCATTGCCTCGTCCCTTTCTTTATGCATCTGAGCTCAGTAGATTTAAGTTAGCTTAAGAGGGGTAGACTATATAAGAGAATGAGTTGCGATGAATTGGAAGAAATGCATTGAGAAGTTATACGAAAAAAGTACAGAAAGCAGGTACAGATAGGACTTTTTGGAAATAATGAAGAACGAAGGGAGATCTCCGAGAAGTAAAGAAAGTTTTGTTTGCAAAATGCTGCAGTAAAACAAACCCTGTCCTTTTGTTGTGTTATCCCACTATGTGTTTGTGTACCCTTTGGTGTTTGTGTTCCTCCTGTCTTTATGTGTTTATCTGATGAGAGTTACGTTGTAGAATTTTTCTGATAATATGTTATTTACTTTGTAAAGATGTTAAGACATTATTTATTCTGTTTTGTTTTAATGTTCATGTGTGAAGTTTATGTTTCAAAAGTTATTCTTTCTTTTATGTATTTACTTATGTCATAATTCTTGTAACACTGATGTATATGTTTATTTCTATTCTTTTGTAAAGCCCCTATTACTACAAATGTTATCTGTATTGTTATGTTCTTTAATGATGTATTTTGTACCTTTGCCATTGTATTCTCATGTTATAAAATTGTAATTGACACCAGTTCATCAAATTAAGTAACTTGTAAGTTACATTTCACTGCACATGTTTCTGTTGGTCATAGTATATGGACAATATGTGAGAAGTAGGGACTGATAGTATTTGCACGTGTGTTAATAATTCAACAAGGGACTGGATAACAGCATTGCTGGTTCTAAGGACATTTTAAAAAAAAATTTTGTGAGTGGACAAGTGGTGGTTTATGGACTTGCTATATTCTCTGCAAGACTCTTCGATGGTGATTGTGCACCTGCACAGTCGCGACAGATGGCTGCTGACCGTCTCTACAAGGACTACAGTGGGTCTGCACCTTTGATAACCCACCAATACCATAATCTCTACCAGGACTACAGTGGGTCTGCTCTGTGATGACCTACCTACCAATATTCTTCAAAACGTCGACTGACTCTGCTGTGGGTTTGCTCTGATGTGGCCCATTACCTGTCTGCATATCAAGAGTCAGCACTGTCTTTCCGTTGGAAGTACAACACTACTTCTTCAAGACTGCATGGAAATCCACTACTTCCGTGTGCATTTTCTTCTACTGCTCAGACTTTGAGAAAAACACTGCAACTTTATATATATCAGTTCATGACATCCAGTCTTACAAATGTACTGTCTCTGATGGACACACGTCCAGATCATCCGCTCTCAAAAATTCGCCATCTCACTTCCCCACATCCGCTCACCTCCAACTGCGCAACGCTACGCGCTGTTCACATCCAGCTGCCCAACACTAAAATGGCAGACAACAATGCAAACTAGCCACAGACTGCACACAGCTCAGCCAGTGATTTTCATACAGAGCGCTACGTGGCGTTACCAATAAAAAAAACCTACACAGCCTACTTACAAACACAGGTCTTAATTTGAAGAAGTAATTACTGAGAATAAACGTTTGGAGTACAGCATTATACGTTAGTGAATAAAGCGCAATGGAAAAACCGAAACAGACGAGTATCGAAGCGTTTGAGATAAACCAAATAAAATAAATAAAAATAAAAACACCTTATATGACGTTTGTTGAGCCATGTATTACAATATCTGTTCTGCCTTCGGATGTAAGCTATCATTGTCATGTACGTCTCTTTCCAGCTTAAGTAAATATTGTTTGCTGCAGAGACATAGTTATGCTAAAAGATATTTCTAATGAGGTACCGTGTGGCAGAGTGTATTTCTAAGTTTTTTACGCACAAAAATTCCTATAAACTGCCATCTGCTGCTGTACTGGATTTCACCGCACCCTGCAGACCACTTTGATGCTTTGGCACACTGTCGCTCTAAATTTGGTTTTTACAATTTTGACCTTTTAGTATATGCTTGTAGCAGCATACAGTAGGATATGTCTCTGACTCATGTATTGATTTAGAAGCACACTGACTCACATCTTTGCTGTAATTGTTCCCAGCGTGGACAGAAGTGAAAGATGGTGTTCAACAACGAAAGCGAGAACATATAGTGTCCTATGACGTGGAATTAGCTACAAATATAAGTAACACTACACGCAGTAAGCTTTCCAGTCTTAATTCTGACGCCAGTACGTGATGTGCTCACTTTCATATCGGCTATATCGCCGTTTATTAAGGGGATAGTAATTTACAACGCAATGACGCCTGTAAGTACAATTTTAGACTGTCAGTTCTAAAATATTTTTGTATGTTAGTAAGTCCGGCTTATTCTTGTATCTTTGATCTGCTTCTTTGTGTACTGCAGTCCATAATGGCCGGTAACCGTAAGTCAGTTAAGCGTCGTGGATCGGAGCAGCCTGCTCCATGGAAATCCACCTGCTGTTCTGGAGTCTGAAGATTATCCTTAAGGATTGAAAGCGGTCACTCCGATTAAAGGAAATCTGCGATCAAGACTGTTTTTTCGTTATCATAGTAATATAAGATCGCTGATAATGTTTTCAAAAAATTTTATTTGCTTTTTGTGTTTGTCGATAACAAGGGAACCAGTACACGTACGATGTAGCTTCTGGGCGTCAAATAACCACAAAAAGGGGTCTATCTGCGTAAATACATATAGTTTTAATGTGTTATTTGACATATAAATTCTGTTGTAACGAACGTGTATGTGTGACATCAGCAACGCTGCATAGGCGCTCCCGTGGCGTCGGGTCTCACGTGCGTGAATCGTCATCGCAGGCTGGGTCGTCAGTTCGGAATAGGCAGTGCTGGAGACAGACATTGCGCGGCGTATCGGCCAAGCCGCGTGTGAAAGAGTAACTGTAAGTTTTGCGTAACGTGTTGAACTCTGAAATTAATTCATCAGTCAGGGGTAATATTTGTTGCCAAACTGTGAAAACTTAATCTTTCGAGGGTTACTGGAAAGTGAGGTGGCACATTATGTTTAGCAGTGTGTGTCGCGATGAACTGCAGTGAAATAAAATATGTTGAAGGTAATTGCTCGATAACCAGTGGTACTAAATAGAAACTAAAGAGATATTATTGGACAGTTTTATAACTTCTTTTCAATGATTACAGAATTAAATAAGGAACTTTAATATCCGATTTTCATAGAATTAAAGCACCTCCGAAATTTGGAACTGAGTGCCAATGTGTGGTATTTGATTACTGTGAGAGTTTGCGATGTTCAGCTCAGATGCACTGCTAGCTTCATTGACATTTAGATGAGCCTTGTTGCCGAAGTATTCTTGTCAAAATTGTTTTCATTTATCTCTTTTATTGTGAGGCAACCTCTCACGAGGAATTAAGTTTTACTGAATAACAGTTACTAAGCATTCCTATTTTACTAACATCATTTACAAATGTTTATGTACATTACAGTTCTCGTCAGTTATTAAGAAACGTAGTAGAATCTAATGATTTTTATGACCAAGATGGCCAGATGGTAATACACGGAGTGACATGTAATAATCCCCCGCACATGGTATCGAGCCAAAACAGTAATATAATGCACATTCATCCTGCCCTCTGCCATTTGGTTTTTAACATTAATTATATTCAAATCAAATTATGTTCTTACACAGATCTTTTCAAGTCTCAAACATCTGTGATGTATACAGCATGTTCTTCTAACTGAAGACTTTGAATTATTTCGAAAACTACACGTCGGATCATAAAAAGTTACAAATCCAATTTGAGGGGGAGGGGACATCCAATGATAATACACTCGACACCCACTCAACTACATGCCTGGGTTGCAGGGAGGAAATTTGTAATCTTCAGTGGGAAACCTCGTTTTATTGTAGATTACGGCAAAATCTACATACATTTTGTGTGAAGCATTTTCTTCGTTTCGCTACAGATGGCGTTCTAATTGGAGGATTGGAAATAGGAGATAAATGGGAGATAGCATTCTAGTAGTTATGGGGGAGTGGAATGCAATTGTGAAAGAAGGAATAGAAGAAAAGGTTACAGGAGAGTACAGGCTTGGGACAAGGAATGAGAGAGGAGGAAGACTGATTGATGTCTGTAATAAATTTCAGCTAGTAGTAGTGACTAATCTGTTCAAGAATCACAAAAGGAGGAGGTATACTTGGAAAAGGCCTGAGTGGCGCCGTTTTTGTTATTTCTGTTTGATGAATGTAAGGCGCTCAGGCGGTTAAGGCGTGTTTGCCAACC
Organism: Schistocerca nitens; assembly: GCF_023898315.1. Lineage (NCBI taxonomy): Eukaryota > Metazoa > Arthropoda > Insecta > Orthoptera > Acrididae > Schistocerca > Schistocerca nitens. Next base: position 999,339,192 of record NC_064614.1, on the reverse strand, counting down.
TGAGGTTCTTCCTAGTTATATCTCCGTAACTATTCGTTTAAACTTTGCGCTCTTATTACTACTTCTCAGCGCGTAAGTTTAAGATCTGTCACTTATCAACACAAACTGCCGAACCGTACTCCACAGTCGTTAGCTACTACACTTGTGCAATTTGGCTGTTCCTCCCTTGTTGGCTGTGATATCCGCCTGCTGTAGCTCTCAGCTTACTTTGAATTTTGAGCAATTGTATATTTATTAAAGGTTCTGCAGCTCTGCACCAATTGAAGTACATTTCAGTTCATGTACTTCCAACTTATCTTGAACTCTGGGTAATTTTATGTTTATTAAAGGTTGTGTCAACGGTTATGCTTGTTGGAAGGACATTTCAATTGTATTTACCTCAAACTAATCGTCAATTGTGGGCAATTGTACATTTATTAAATGTTCTTGTTAATATTTGTTTGCAATATATGGATGGGCATTTTTGTTTAAATTTTATGTCTTCCCAGTTTCTCTGTTTTGACGGACTGTGTATTTCATTGCTTACGGAATTTCTTTTTACTAACGGTTATACATTGCTAAGCTCCCTTCCAACAGCTACAATCAGTGGCGTGTCTTGTAATCATTCCCGTATTTGGATGAATGTTCTCCAATTGTCTAAAGGTTACTAAAGCTTACAAATTGTTAGTACATTCAATGGCTATTATTGTAATTCAATCCGTTGATAAAACTGCTTGTTGGACCTTCTTGCAGTGACGCCAAATTGTATGAATTTTGTTGTTTTTGGGAACCTTGTACTTCCGATTTTCGTGTCCTGTTCTTAATGGTATAGTTAGTGAAGCTGGTTTTTTATGAATTGGGCATGTTCAAGCTTTGATGATAATTCTGATGCTTTTAACAAGTTTTTAAATTGTAATAATAATTTTGTTGCTAAGTAATGAAGTGTATTACGTGATACGACAAATGATGAAATACGTGGATCCACCTTTCATGTTTTTCTTAATGCTATCCCAACCATAGTTGTGAGGTATCATACAACTCTTTCTCTATTCTGAGACCAAGTATAGCTCCAGTTCTTATTATTTTGCATCATGTAATTCGGTGAGACGATTAGGAAAGCACACGCCGAAATAAATATAAATCCTGCCGCTACGTGTTTCAATCACAGCAGCAACCGCGACCCACGCTTCGGCAGATCTGAGCAAATTTCCACGCTGTATCATTTGTTATTAAATTCCAGCCGAGTGAAATGACAGTTCTGCCATCTCCAATAAGCAATACACGTTTTTTTTTCTTTCTTTTCAATTTCATTAATTCGCAACACTCAGTCGCAAACCTGTGGTGAATAAAAGTACTGACTCGTATTACGTTAACAAAAGTTTATTATAAACTACCCAATCAACAGCTGTGTGGGCGTACTATTGTAACAGCACATCGATAACTACAATCGGCAAAAAGAAACAAGTACTTTACAAACACTGTTCAAAAAAAGTATACACTGTTATTCAGCTGTTCGAATCAAATATATCCGAATCCGTTTATCACATTGTAATTCTGTTTTCACTCAAAGGAATTGTAAGAAAGTCCTCGTTACAGCAAAATGTAAACAACGCTTGACGAACTTATTCCCGAGGCACTGGCAATTTCTCTCGGACTAGCATTTCGATTAGACGTCTATTTCATTCCTCCCTATTTACTCTTGCATAACATTCCAGTTCCCTTAGCAATTATAACTATCATCTTGATGGACGCCGTCAGGATATCTTCCTGTGTACAACTCTAAAGTTCTCTTTGGGTTTCTACTGTATGTCTCGTAAAGAAGCAGGTTAAAAATGGTTCAAATGGCTCTGAGCACTATGGTACTTAACATCTGAGGTCATCAGTCCCCTTGAACTTAGAACTACTTAAACCTAACTAACCTAAGGACATCACACACATCTATGCCCGTGGCAGGATTCGAACCTGCGACTGTAGCGGTCGCGCGATTCCAGACTGAAGCGCCTAGAACCGCTCGGCCACTCCGGCCGGCAGAAGCAGGTTAACTTATCTTCATTCGAAAAGGACTTTTTTATAATTCAAAGTAAACAGAACTCACTAGTAGAAGGTCAAACTTTGTTTCAGTGCATTTTGTTATGGCGGGTTGCCCACGTCACGGGCACGTATACATTCAGAGGCAAACGTATTGCTCTCTGTTGAGTAATAGAAACTTAATCTACTGTTCTGCTAAGAGGATTCTGGTCCCCCAATGACAAACCTTCCTTTTTGATTGACATGTCCTTAACCTATGGTATATACCAAACCATGTGAGACACCTCCCTTCCAAAGCAAATGCCTGACTGAGAATCGATCCAGAAACACGGCTGAAGTTAATAAATAATTATCAATAATTAATTTCAGGTCGCATGATCATCATGCAGGAGATATAAGGCAGATGCAGTAGCTATCTCTCACACACAAATCGATGATGTCACAAAACTGACTCGAAGTACACTTTTAAAGAAAGATCGTAGCATACAAAGAGAGAAAGAGCTGTAGTTTTTACTTTGTAGATTACATAGAAACTAGCATGACGGACGCTAAACTGCCCCAGCCTTCCTGTGCACTTTTCTTGAGGTACACTTCACGAACTGCTTCAGGGGTTTTATTAAATTTGCTGCGGAAAATCGCATCTTGAAGATGTCACATATGGTGCTTCAGAAGACGTGCCACGGGAAATGTTAATTAAATCGTTAATATAGCCTTTAAACAATTTGCTTCACACAGTTTAAAACTACTCAAAATAAAAGAGAGGTCCCCACTGCACAGTAGTTTGCATGCATAAACTACAGTGTTTTGTTTTCGAAGAGAAATTTCATTAAATAATCCAAATCTCTTATTATTTGACTTGTGACTGATACTGGTGATGTATGAAATGATAGTTGCAATTCCAAATTTCGACGTGAGTTTATACTGTCACAGTTATAGAGTCTCAAACCACTACAGGTCTGCTAAGTATATTTCCTTCTTTAAAAGTACTATAGAATTCCTAAGTTTACTGTTTATAGGTATGTGAAATCTTATGGGACTTAACTGCGAAGGTCATCAGTCCCTAAGCTTACACACTACTTAACCTGAATTATCCTACGGACGAACACACACACCCATGCCCGAGGGAGGACTCGAATCTCCGCCGGGACAAGCCGCACAGTCCGTGACTGCAGCGCCTAAGACCGCTCGGCTATTCCCGCGCGGCTTACTGGTTCTCTGCGCTACACCAAGATGAAGAAGGAGGCAGGAGATGGTCTACCGCGTGATAGGATAGTAAAAACAACATTAAATACCGCTGCGATGTACTGAGTAAGCTGATCCATTCAGCCTAGAAGACTGAGATCGTCGAAAACACTCTCACAACCCACGTACTCACCGTGCCACAGTACAGTGCCAGCGCACAGAGACCGGGGAAAAGTACTGCCGCAAACAGCCCCATGACCACAACCACGGAAGCGCGTGTCAGCCAGAGAGAGGCCCGCCGCCGTAGAGGGCCCCTACCCAAGCAGCACCTGAGTGGCAGCAGCTCGAATCCTATCAATACTCACAGCGCAAACGCTCGTCATATTGAATTTTCTCAAATTTCCGTGGAGTATACACGCGACACAGGAAGTCACGAAGGAGAGTCAATCATACACTCCTGGAAATTGAAATAAGAACACCGTGAATTCATTGTCCCAGGAAGGGGAAACTTTATTGACACATTCCTGGGGTCAGATACATCACATGATCACACTGACAGAACCACAGGCACATAGACACAGGCAACAGAGCATGCACAATGTCGGCACTAGTACAGTGTATATCCACCTTTCGCAGCAATGCAGGCTGCTATTCTCCCATGGAGACGATCGTAGAGATGCTGGATGTAGTCCTGTGGAACGGCTTGCCATGCCATTTCCACCTGGCGCCTCAGTTGGACCAGCGTTCGTGCTGGACGTGCAGACCGCGTGAGACGACGCTTCATCCAGTCCCAAACATGCTCATTGGGGGACAGATCCGGAGATCTTGCTGGCCAGGGTAGTTGACTTACACCTCCTAGAGCACGTTGGGTGGCACGGGATACATGCGGACGTGCATTGTCCTGTTGGAACAGCAAGTTCCCTCGCCGGTCTAGGAATGGTAGAACGATGGGTTCGATGACGGTTTGGATGTACCGTGCACTATTCAGTGTCCCCTCGACGATCACCAGTGGTGTACGGCCAGTGTAGGAGATCGCTCCCCGCACCATGATGCCGGGTGTTGGCCCTGTGTGCCTCGGTCGTATGCAGTCCTGATTGTGGCGCTCACCTGCACGGTGCCAAACACGCATACGACCATCATTGGCACCAAGGCAGAAGCGACTCTCATCGCTGAAGACGACACGTCTCCATTCGTCCCTCCATTCACGCCTGTCGCGACACCACTGGAGGCGGGCTGCACGATGTTGGGGCGTGAGCGGAAGACGGCCTAAAGGTGTGCGGGACCGTAGCCCAGCTTCATGGAGACGGTTGCGAATGGTCCTCGCCGATACCCCAGGAGCAACAGTGTCCCTAATTTGCTGGGAAGTGGCGGTGCGGTCCCCTACGGCACTGCGTAGGATCCTACGGTCTTGGCGTGCATCCGTGCGTCGCTGCGGTCCGGTCCCAGGTCGACGGGCACGTGCACCTTCCGCCGACCACTGGCGACAACATCGATGTACTGTGGAGACCTCACGCCCCACGTGTTGAGCAATTCGGCGGTACGTCCACCCGGCCTCCAGCATGCCCACTATACGCCCTCGCTCAAAGTCCGTCAACTGCACATACGGTTCACGTCCACGCTGTCGCGGCATGCTACCAGTATTAAAGACTGCGATGGAGCTCCGTATGCCACGGCAAACTGGCTGACACTGACGGCGGCGGTGCACAAATGCTGCGCAGCTAGCGCCATTCGACGGCCAACACCGCGGTTCCTGGTGTGTCCGCTGTGCCGTGCGTGTGATCATTGCTTGTACAGCCCTCTCGCAGTGTCCGGAGCAAGTATGGTGGGTCTGACACACCGGTGTCAATGTGTTCTTTTTTCCATTTCCAGGAGTGTATATGGGTGTGAGTTCACTATTCACCTATCCGGGGGGAAGCCGCGAGTCAAATCGTCCTAAGCTGGTAGTTCTTTCAGTCTCTCTGAACTGGTGTACAAAAGATGGGTGAGCCCCAGCCCAGTACAAAGGGTGTTTCTGACTCCAACCTGCTTGCTTCCTGCTATGCTTTCTGTGGCCATCTCCAGACTCACAAGAATATTGCCAATCAGACACATATTTATCAGTCTAACTACAATTAAGTATTATGATTTCTGCTACAGTCTCACAACGGTATATGTACTGGAAATATCTTCTGCTGACGGCTATTGTTCTGGATCTCAATATCTATAGCCCGCATAATTTTCCACGAAAAATCTCTGTCATACCCTTACAGTTATCGATGTGCTGAAACTATACCTCAGTCACGATAGGACGCAGTCATTTTGTCTGAACGTGCTGAAACGTAAGCCACAGTAACTTTCACTGCAACATACGCACACTTCAATCAAGCAGTGCACTTATTGTTTATATGAGAACAGTACTCGGAAAAGTTATGGTGTGGCCACAATCACACCAGCTGCATGTCTCGATTCTTTGCAGTTCTAGGAAATTATTTGACGTTTAAATTTTTCAGTCAGCGCATCCTACCAAGGCTCTCTCAAACAAGCGTTAAGAAACACAGGCGTGTGGCACCATGTGATATTCAACAACGCTCCCGTGGACGAAAGGGTTGGAAAGACGTCACCGATACGGGTTGGTGTACTGTAATCAACACCACTGCCTATAGTGCATCAAGGAAAGCGCGAGGATATGCTTAAGGGTGCCGATGAGGGGACATTCTGTGTATCCATTTTTATAGCTTGTACACTATACCAGGTCCAATTGAACCCTTGTATTGCTAAATTGTGCAGAAGTTTCTGAAATGACTATTGTTGTGGCGTAACAAGCGAGCTACGCCACACTGAGAAGGAAGCCGAAAGGCACGCGTACACACACGCCGACTGGCGTCATGTCTGGAACAGGATACGTTATGACTGCTATAAAGAAAATACGTAGCTTTGGAATATACTTAACTTTTAATCACTCCTTGTGATACATCTCTCTTGACTATACAAATGAGACTCGTAAGATACATGCACTCATACAATTGGCGCCTTGCTAAGTCGTAGCCATTAACTTAGCTGAAGGCTATTCTAACTGTCTCTCGGCAAATGAGAGCAAAGGCTTCGTCAGTATAGTCGCTAGCAACGTCGTCGTACAACTGGGGCGAGTTCTCGTACGTCTCTCGAGACCTGCCGTGTGGTGGCGCTCGGTCTGCGATCACACAGTGGCGACACGCGGGTCCGACATGTACTAATGGACCGCGGCCGATTTAAGCTACCACCTAGCAAGTGTGGTGTCTGGCAGTGACACCACAACTATCATCCATTACGTTCGGGTATACTCCTCAATGCGTTGAATTCACAATTCATAACATCAAATCTATCCTGCCGTTACGACTAGACATACGCATTTTTTTTACATAAATAGTAGTTTGATTACTTCCCACAAACGTCTGGTGGTATGCTGGAATATAAGCCACAGTGCCCTTACGTTCAAGCAGCAGCAAAGCATTTCTGACTATCAATTATAGGTGTATAAGGTAAATTATGATACGTCTATACTCGCAACACCTGGGTGTCGTTTCCATATTGCCCAGTAGCAGAATTGCGTCCATCACAAATTTGTTGATGAATAAAGGATATAATTACAAATTTAAAATGGCCTAGAGTCTTATTTTTTTATTGATTTCGTCACTTCCACGAAACTTTTTCGTATTTTCTGTACGTGTAAATCCAGCCAACTCACTGTGGCGTCTTTGATATATCAAGACAGTCAAGTCGGGGTTTGTGTCAGTGCTTCCATGCATAGCTATCGTAGATTTACCTACTATCGCCCAGCTCATACAATTTTTTCCTGACTAAGAAGTCACTGCGAGTGCGATATATACTAGAGTATGTTCATTCGGAGTTAATTTTCAGGGACCGAGAAGTTGGGTAGAGATACAGCAACATTTTTGTACCGAATCTAAGCACATTTTTAAGTTTCTGTTGCTAAATACCGTACCTGTTTAACACTTTGGAGCAGGAACAGGATCACCGCGAGACGGATCTGGTGTTGCAACTGGCAAAACTGGGTTTGTTACGAAGAAACAAAAGAGCCTGTTAGAGCGTCATACAAAAATTTTGTTTGTTGCATGTGCGAGAAAGGGTGCCTCTTTAGGTCCTACAACATTTGTATGCAGCAGCTGATTATTCAAAAAGGAAAACCATCATGTGTAGAAACCTCCTATAGGCCTGAATTCAAAGAATTCTTTATTCCAAGGGCACAGTAGACTTCTGTTTGTCTCTTCCATCTAACCAGCTGTGTGCAACTGAATAACCACTACGAATTCATCGTCATTCAACTTCAGATGTGTGCACGATACCTGTGAATAAATTAATGCCGTAATTCTGATAGTGAATTTGAGTAGTGGTAGTGAGTGTATCGTGCCAAGTATGGTCACGCTTTAGTACCCTTTTAAGGAGGGATAGTGACTGCACAATTCCGCTTGTTCAAGAACATAACTGTAGCCACACATTTAAAAGAATTATTCTAGAGCTCTTACTTCCTCAGTATCGAGCCGTGGAGCCATTGAGTTAGGAGACCGTTCTGTCTAGCATCAGCGGCTCGGGTGTAGTATCGACTATCGCTCTTGCGGCCCCATTGCCAATATCTATGAAGAAGAGTTGGTATCTGTGGGTTGCGTCCTTAGGTCTTTCAAAAAATGGCTCTGAGCACTATGGGGCTCAACTGCTGTGGTCGTAAGTCCCCTAGAACTTAGAACTACTTAAACCTAACTAACCTAAGGACAGCACACAACACCCAGCCATCACGAGGCTGAGAAAATCCCTGACCCCGCCGGGAATCGAACCCGGGAACCCGGGCGTGGGAAGCGAGAACGCTACCGCACGACCACGAGATGCGGGCCTTAGGTCTTTGCATGCCGATAGATATACGGGGTTCGCTGGCCCGAGAGGGAGGTACGAAGTTTGCAGATTGACGGTAGCTTCGCGACAAGAGGTGGTCACAAGGTCTGAGCGGCCGAAGCCACGAGCTGCGCAAGGAGGGCCTGCGCAGAGCGAAGATACCGGTGTACCTCACCGGGGTCAGCGTCGGTTGGCTGGCAACATTCGTGTCACACGACCTGGCTGCCCTCATACCTGGCTTTCATCGGCACTACTCAGTAACCGCTGCGACGAACTGCTTGCTGATAAGGGGCAGTAATATTCTGTAATCCTCGTGGTGATATGTTTCATTGTCTACCTGCCCTCATTATTTTCTGGATCGTACCCCACCCTCGGCTCTTTGGTCGTAAATATAGACAGTAGTATTGTACTAAGGCACTATTTCTTTGAAAATTTGTCCCGATATTATATTACCTTTCCTTTCTGGTTTATACCCGATCATTAATGTTCTAATTAAATAGCTCTTGGTCGTAAATACAGCGGGAACAATTGTACTAAGTCCCAGGTTGCCGTTAAACAGAGGAGGGACCTCGTGGTTAGATTTAGCTGATAACCGGCTCAATTCTTTGATTGAAATTGCATTTCCCAGTTATTAGTTATAATCTGAACAACCTGTTCTACTAACCTGTTCAGCCGACCGGGGTGGCCGAGCGGTTCTAGGCGCTACAGTCTGGAACCGCGCGACCGTTACGGTCACTTTTGAACCATTACTAACCTGTTCGTTTCCGTGTTTGAAAGACCGGGTCATTATTGGTGTATTTTAGCTGGATATTGTGGTTCCGTCGAGTGAGTTCTCTTGTAATAAGTGTTCCTTCAGAGCAGTCTTAATAATTGACAATCAGTTTAACCTTGAAAATATTAATAGCCAACTATCACCAGTGTTTTAGTCAACTGTCAGAAGGGACGGGTTGGGGTCCAGTCGCACCTTGGTTACCGAATGAAAATAAGAGACTGGTTGCTTTGAAGCAAGCCTTTTCATTGTCAAAAAATGGTTCAAATGGTTCTAAGCACTAAGCGACTTAACATCTGAGGCCATCAGTCCCCTAGACTTAGAACTAGTTAAACTTAACTAACCTAAGGACATCACACACATCAATGCTCGAGGCAGGATTCGAACCTGCGACCGTAGCAGCAGTGCGGTTCCGGACTGAAGTGCCTAGAACCGCTCGGTCACAGCGGCCGGCTATCATTGTCATATTGTTTGCTAATCTGTTTAATCTTTAAGCACAGGCATGCATCTTAACCCCGAACCTTTTAACGTACAACTTTCAAATTAAAAGTTACGTCATTTGTTTTGAGTAATTGAATATCTCTTCTCATCTGCTGTGCTTATATAGTTTTCATGTGTTGCAGAAGGGCAGTTAATAAAACAGACTGTGTCTAGCGCAGAAGTAAACACCACTTTTTCACCCGATAACGGTCTGGCTACAGGCCCGGCCGTCTTGTAATCATTGTCATATTGGTTGCTATTTTGCAATACAGAACTTCAGATATTTTGCAAAGATTAAAAGCTTATTCAGCTTAGGGTTTAAGGTCAAAAGAATTCTGCAAATTTGTTCATTTTGTTAACGAAAATTTTATGGTTAAATGCTTCGATTTTCTGTAAAACACAGTTTATATATTGTTAAATAAACAGGTTGTATGAAAAGAAAGTGGTGGGTCCTCCCTTCCACGTTTTTCTTTATTTCAGTACGTACCACGTGTCAAATATGTTACGAAAATTAGCCTTAAAAGCTACGGATTCGCTGGGAAAAGAGAATGTTACTGCTTACAATGTGTTTGAGCGGGTGAAATCAAGAAATGTGTGTAATGTGCTCCCGGATATTTATATTAAACTGATTAAGAATCGTCGCCAGGTGAACGCTTTTGCTTACTTCATGTTCACAAAACAACTTGTACCATTACTGTGTGACATATATTTTATTTGCTACATGACTTATTTAAAAAGGGAGAACTAATTTCAAGGTACGAGCCCCGTTTTATGCATTATGACTCGAATGCACGTTGCCACGTTGATGAAACACAGTCAATTAAGATGTATTATATTGGGTGCATAACTGAAAAGATCAATAATAATAATGTCTGTTTCATAGCCAAGTACGATTCTGCTGCTTTTTTATTGACCTCTAGCTTCATTTCATGATTTCTATGACGATGATCTTAGACAGTTCACATTTAAAGATGTGGCATACACAGAGATGCCGGAATAATAGAGACATTCTCAGCGAAGACTGAATCACCGAGGTCATTCAAGGATAAGAAGTGCGCTAAAAGACAGATGAGTGCAAAGTGGTTAACACGTTTCTACCATGGAATTCATTGGGATGATCTTGGTATACCCTATAAATATATTGTGACGTCGCTTCGATTATTCGACACTCATCTACGTGAAGGGGAAGGCGTACAACTCATGCATGCGTCGAATCTTCAGGTTTCTTGATATTCAATACCTGTAATTCTACAGGTGGTCTGAACAATGTATCTCCCCTTATTCCCCTGCGTTTTCATCAGTTTTGGAGTGGAGCCTACCCGTGCGGAACTAGTTACTCTAGACACAGCAACAAATCGGTGTTCATGTCATGCAAACTAATAGGGCATGTGGGTTCTGCCTCCACCATATACCCTACATCAAAATCAGCTGCCATACCACCATGATTCTTCCACCTAAGTCCTTGCATTCCTCTGCGGACACCAATCGAAACTCACCAATCGGCAGTAATTGCTGCTTGGCGTGCGTGCATAATTTATTTACATCTAGGCATATTATGTAACTCGAATCAAGAGATGCGTTGAACCTGTCACCCACCCGTGTGTTATTTGCCTTCGGAAGGACACATTGGCAGAGTCCCCCACGGATCCCTCGCTCAAAGAAAAGAAGCATGTCAGCATCGGTCAATAATTCAAAGCTGCACTTCGTTTTCTTGAGTACTGCATCCCAAGACAACCTAGGTGCTGTGTAATAAAAGGCGGGATCCATGCATAGACTCCAGAATTTCTCGAAAACGACGGCAAGCGAGTGCTCGTCTGTGTCCATGTAAAGCTGTGCGTACTCTCCTGAAATGGAGATGTTGACTTCCCGCCAGACATTCACGGCATACTCATACTTCGCAACCATTATGGCATCACCTGCAAGGTTGCTGCAGAATGCAGTTATGTCGGGTAGCCTGCTTTCGTTGAATTTTGCCATACTATCCACACACTCGTCCTCGTCCGGAAAATGCAGCTCGAGTGATATGTATATTCTCCAGAGTTAGAGTTTCAACGAGTTTCTGGAGTGGCGCCTTCATAAAACGTAGCGTATCATGGAAGCGGAGCATAGTTCTTGGCGACATTATTTTGGAGAATGAATTGTATTTCTCGGCGCTCTCAGGTAGGACACTGAATGATTTTTCTCCCAACCGAAATCAGCCAACTACTCAGCTAGAAAGTGAGCGTCATGACCGCTTAAATTGTGGAGTGAGCATTTTTAAACTTTATGAATTTATCTTCACCAGTAGTCATAATAACAAGTACCGGGTCCTAGGAAGCGCATTCTACTAGATGTGCCGCTGATAACTTGTCTGAGGAAAAATAATTCAGGAACCATAAGCATATATATTTTACACGATGATTGGTTATAGTTGGGACGAAAGGAGTCAGGACATATCTTTGATCCAAACATAATGGTACACACCTTCAGACAAGAATAGCATGTTTACATGCATGTCACACTCACGGGAAAATTTTGAGAAATGGAGGGAGCCGACGACAATATGCTTGTCCTGCTCGTGCTTTTCTTCTCCAGGCCATAAACATGAACCGATATTCTGGTATTCTGCGCCTCAAATTTAGGTATGTCATGGATCTTGATGGAGAACTCGATACCATCAAGATTATAACACTTACGAAAGTCAAGGTGTGTATAGTATTGAGATGTGCGCTCTGGATGCTGTTTAATATTTCTTTCGCAAGCCAGGATTGACCATGGAAAACAAGTATGATCCTTTTCATTTTGGACATTAATACATGCCCTCTTATTAGCTACATTCTTGGGTAACTTGATGTAGCTAGACTCTCCATTTACCGGATCATAGACGTACGTCTGGATGTCCAGGTGCAGTATTCTGCTGAGTGCCTTAGGTGAGCCTCTCACTTCCATCTCGGAAAACCGGGCCAGTATAGCAATCAAGGTGGATTTACGGATTGACGTCCTCCGCGTTATCACACCATTTTCACCGCAAAGATAATGATGAATTGTCTCACCAACATCAGAATCTACGCCGGCCGGTGTGCTCGTGCGGTTCTAGGCGCTTCAGTCCGGATCCGCGTGGTTCAAAATGGTTCAAATGGCTCTGAGCACTATGGGACTTAACATCTATGGTCATCAGTCCCCTAGAACTTAGAACTACGTAAACCTAACTAACCTAAGGACATCACACAACACCCAGCCATCACGAGGCAGAGAAAATCCCTGACCCCGCCGGGAATCGAACCCGGGAACCCGGGCGTGGGAAGCGAGAACGCTACCGCACGACCACGAGATGGGATCCGCGTGACCGCTACGGTCGCAGGTTCGAATCCTGCCTGGGGGATGGATGTGTGTGATGCCCTTAGGTTCATTAGGTTTAAGTAGTTCTAAGTTCTAGGGGACTGATGACCACAGATGTTAAGTCCCATAGTGGCCAAAGCCATTTGGAACCATTTTTGAACCAGAATCTAGGACGGGGCGGGAGGGAGGGAGGGCGACAGATCGATGCAGAGCATCGAATTGCATTTAATGGCACGATACAACGGATCACTGACTACCCTGAGAAGCTCCTTTTCCACGGCAAAAAGGCATGCCCTCAGGAAACCAATAGGGTCGCGGTACCCTCCGATTCTCGATCCTATTTAAAGGCTTCTACAATCACTGAGTACTCTAACTGCTGTCTGTTGCCACTGAAGTGATGTCATTCACTAAAAGGACGGGAGAGGGAACTGCCAATAGACACAGGATCATCTCTATTACTAATACTATAACTACAACTAGATGAGTCAGCTGCAGCTTGCGGTGATGTGTTGAGGTGTATGTGTTGTACCTCACGAGGTCGGCGAGGCTGTGATGGCGGAGGAAGAGAAGGAGTCGCTGCAGCCCATTAGCCTGAGGGAGAGCGGTCCACGGACGCCAGAGCGGTTCGGGAGTGGTGACGGTGGTGGCGGGGGCGGGGTGGTGGCGACGGCGGCGGCTTTCTGCGCGGCAACTAGCACCGCCATTCCCGGCGAAGCATGCCGCACAGGACACTGTCTCAACGCTGTAGTCTTCGCCGCCCCCGGTACCCGATCCATGGCGTATTGTGGGCATTTTTCCCCTGATACAGCTGCTGTAGAATAACGAAAAAATAGTAGTAAGTACAACGTTCTAGACATCGCGTGCTGCTGCAAAGAAAGAAATAATGCTGACTATTTGTAAGCACAGTGAATATGTATTATACACTTACATGAGATCTGCTATGTTTCCTGCATCTATTCAGCACATACCCCTCCCTGTCCCCTTCTTCGTTTGCCAGGCAATCATCTACAACAACAAAGAATTTGGCCTTGCTACATATATGATGAAACTTAGTTATGTGTACTTAGTACTATGGAGATGAAAACAAAATGAATGGATGCATACACTACTGGCCATTAAAATTGCTACACCAAGAAGAAATGATGATAAACGGGTATTCATTGGACAAATATATTATACTAGAACTGACATGTGATTACATTTTCACGCAATTTGGGTGCATAGATCCTGAGAAATCAGTACCCAAAACAGCCACCTCTCGCCGTAATAACGGCCTTGATACGCCTGGGCATTGAGTCAAACAGAGCTTGGATGGCGTGTACAGGTACAGATGCCCATGCAGCTCCAACACGATACCACATTTCATCAAGAGTAGTGACTGGAGTATTGTGACGAGCCAGTTGCTCGGCCACCATTGACCAGACCTTTTCAGTTGGTGAGAGATCTGGAGAATGTGCTGGCCACGGCAGAAGTCGAACATTTTCTGTATCCGGAAAGGCCCGTACAGGACCTGCAACTTTCGGTCGTGCATTATCCTGCTGAAATGTAGGGTTTCGCAGGAATCGAATGAAGGGTAGAGCCACCGGTCGTAACACATCTGAAATGTAACGACCACTGTTCAAAATGCCGTCAATGCGAACAAGGGGTTACCGAGACGTGTAATCAATTGCACCCCATACTATCACGCCGGGTGATACGCCAGTATGGCCATTACGAATACACGCTTCCAATGTGCATTCACCGCGATGTCGCTAAACATGGATGCGACTATCATAATGCTGTAAACACAACCTGGATTCGTCAGAAAAAATGACATTTTGCCATTCGTGCACCCAGGTCCGTCGTTGGGTACAGCATCGCAGGCGCTCCAGTTTGTGATGTAGAGTCAAAGGTAACCGCAGGCATGGTCTCCGGGCTGATGGTCCACGCTGCTGCAAACGTCGTCGAACTGTTAGTGCGGATGGTAGTTGTCTTGCAAACGTTCCCATCTGTTGACTCAGGGATCGAGACGTGGCTGCACGATCCGTTACAGCCCTGCGGATAAGATGCTTGTCATCTCGACTGCTAGTGATACGAGGCCGTTGGGATCCAGCACGGCGTTCCGTATTACCCTCCTGAACTCACCGATTCCATATTCTGCTAACAATCATTGGATCTCGACCAACGCGAGCAGCAATGTCGCGCTACGATAAACCGCAATCGCAATAGGCTACAATCCGACCTTTATCAAAGTCGGAAACGTGATGGTACGGATTTCTCCTCCTTACATCAGGCATTACAACAACGTTTCACCGGGAAACGCCGGTCAACTGCTGTTTGTGTATGAGAAAAGCGGTTGTAAACTTTCCTCATGTTAGCACGTTCTAGGTGTCGCCACCGGCGCCAACCTTGTGTGAATGCTCTGAAAAGCTAATCATTTGCACATCACAGCATCTTCTTCCTGTCGGTTAAATTTCGCGTCTGTAGCACATCTTCATGGTGTAGCAATTTTAATGGCCAGTAGTGTATATACTCAAACAATACGAAATTCTTAGTGGTAAGAAAAAAGTTCCTTTTTATCGTTTTTGATCTTTGAAACATCGACATACTGCATAAAAGATTAAACATTTTTATAAAGAAATTACGCATACACGGCATATACTGCAACAATACGAAATTGTTAGTGAAATAGTAGCGTTTATTGAGTCTGATCCCTCGAAATCGTCTTCAGCTACAACATCATATTACGTGTTCAATAAAAAATATATGTACTACTTACGGTGATATTGCTGCTGCTACTGATGCTGAAGTTCCTCCCACTGCTGCTGCTGCTGTTGCAGATGCTGCCACTGCTGTTGCTGCTGCCTTTTCCATTACCTCTGGATATATGCTGAACCAATAAGACATGTATTCATTACGAAATTCTTAGTGAAAAAAAAAGTTACAGTCATGGATTTCGATCCCTCGAAATGATATGTAGACTCGCTGGTCACACCAGTACTACAAAGATGGAGTATGTACTTACAATACTGTCGTTGCTGTTCCTGTTGCTGCCTCTGATGCAGCAGCTCCTGCCACTGTCTCTACTGTTGCATCACACCATTCTTTTGATCCAGGCTTTGGTGTGGATATGCACTGAAACAATAAAAAGAAATGTATTCTATATGCGAAATTCATAGCAGAAGAGAAAAGTTACATTTACTTATTTGAATCAGTACTTGCCAGGTAATTCCCCATCCCGTTGTAACGGTCTCTGCGGTTTGTTGCCACTAGCTGTACCGATGGTGCTCGATGCAGCTGAACGTTTCATTTTTTTTTTTCACTTAAACTGATAACACACACACAAGGAAGAAGCAAACTGACGCGCACGACCTAGAGCAAGATGATCGACCTCACACAACGGTGATTGACGACAGAATGAGGGCTATTGGGGATGGAGTGGCTTTTATATACCCACTGCCCCAACCTCCACCACGCATCACTTCCCCCAGTGATACAATAGGAACGCATAATTCTATCCCACCAGATGGTGAATGCTGGTCTGAGCGCGTTGAACAGGTCGGTGCCGGTCTGACCACGATGGACAGGTCTGAGCAGGTCTGCGCGCACTGCCTGTGTCCTGTTGATTGTAGGATTTTTGCTATTCGACAAAACCTATCATAAGATTAAGGAAATGCGCACTCCCATTTCGCGATAACTTTAAGTTCAGTTTTCTATGCCTCTACGGTTCCCATATTTTCTGTCTGACAAACCGGAACATTTCTCTCAAACTGACTAAAACTGGACGTAATTTTGAAGGAGAAATCGGAGCAATATGGGGTACGTACCTTTGTTCGGCAGTGTTCGGCGCAAACAATTATTTCACAAATGCTGTTGATTTTGTTGTGCACAGCGTCATACTTTTTTCTGCTTCGAAACATCAAACAGTATGGAGCTCACCGTGAAAGAAGAGTTCACTGATTTCAAGACATTATGACGTGTAATTGTATGACAGCAAAGTGCTAATTTCACTGATGTTACTAACTGCCTCTGTTTGAATGAATTGGAAACAAAATAACTGTCCATTTCTTTAAGTGCTTCCAGAGGCGACATTTGATTTGTGCTTTATGTCAGCTAAATGATGCTTAATATGTGCTCTTCCCTCATCTGCAAAAAAAATTCATAACACATACAAAATTACATATTCTGCTTCACAGTCACGCCTCCCTCGTTTTATGAAGGACTATTCGTCTGAATAATTTTCTTGGAACGAACACTTCCTCTACAGCACTTTCAGTCAAATTGAAGCAATCGAACACCTTAGTAACAAATTAACCCCAATACGACTCGGAGAAACACAGCATCAAATTGATGCTAACCTTAAACTAAAGTGACACTGATGGTGTTCGGCATCATGCATTCGAGTAATAGAGCTTAAAGTGAGGCTTATAATATGAAATTAGTACACCCCCTTTAAATATGCCAGGAATCAAATATAATAAATGTCACATATTAATGGTACAAGCAGTGAAAGGAACACGCAGTAACCAAAAGCTTTCACGTGGCTACGATTCTTAATCGGTTTCCTATAAATACCCGATAGCACATTACACACATTCCTTGATGTCACCCTCTCAGACACGTTGTAAGCTGTAACATTCTCTTTTCCCATCGTATCCGTAGCTCTCAAGGCTAATTGTTGTAACATATTGAGGAAGTAAGAGCTCTAGAAAATAAGAGCTCTATTCCCCTGTAACAGCGACAGCTAAAGCGTGCCATACTTTGCTCAATACACTCACTACCTCTCCTCAAATTCACTTTCAGCATTATGGCATTATCTTATTCACAGACATCCTGCACACACCTGATTCAGCTGTCGCATACACATGTTATAGGATCCAAACAGACCTGTACCATTAAGTCGCCGTTTCTAGCACAGGTAACAAAATCTTTGCATGACTGTTTTTTCGTAAAAAATTCAATTTTGCCAGCTGCCACAACAGATTGTGACAATCCTCTTCTTGCTCCAAAGCGTTAAACAGGTACGGTGCTTAGCAACAGCACCTTAAAAATGAGCTTGGACTCGGTACAGACGAATTTTGCGGTTTCTCTACCCAACACCTCGGCATTTGAAAATTAACTCCGAAAGGACGTACTCTAGTATATACTGTACTCGCAATGATTTCTTAGTCAGGGAAAATTTGTCCGATCTGGGCAGTGATAGGTAGGTCTACGGTAGCTATGCATGGAATGTACTGATACAAACCCTGACTTGGTGTTGTGGATATGTAAAAGACGCCACAGTTAGTTGGCTGGATTTACATGTATGGAAAACAAGAAAAGGTTTCATGGAAATGACGAAATCGATAAAAACTAAGATTGGAGGCGTTTTTTAAATTTGTAATCACATCCTTCATTCGTCGACAAATATTTGGAGGCGGGAGGCCTTTTTGCTACTGGTCAGTATAGAAACGACACCCAGTTGGTGCGAGTGTGGACGCATCATAATTTTCTTTATACAACTGTAAGTGATAGTCAGAAATGTAATACTGCTGCCTGAACACTGTGTCTTATGTTCCGACACATCACCATTCATTTGTAGGAAGTAATCAAATTACTATTCATATAAAAAAAAAATATTACGTATGTCTAGTCGTAAGGGCAGGATAGACTTGACGTATTGAGGTGTTCAACGCATTGAGGAGTACATCCGAACGTAGGGTATGATAGATTCATTTCGTAAACAGCTGCACAATATAGCAATTCAAGGGTTCAATTGGACCAGCTATAGCGTAGAAATAGGACGGGAAATACGGCTGTAAAAATGGATACACAGAACGCCCCTCATCTTCACCCCTAAGCGTATCCTCGCGGTTTCCTTGTTGCGCTGTACACAGTGATATTGATTTCAGTACAGCAAATTGTATCGGTGATGTCTTTCCAACCCCTTCATCCACAGGAGCGTTGCTGATTATCACATAGTACCGTACGTCTATGCTTTATAACGCTTATTTGAGAAAGTCTTGGGAGGATGCAGTACCTTCCCGAAGCTGTGACTTTACGTAAACATCAGTTTTCATACAACATCAGATTTCCTAGAACCGGGACATTTTTTCGGGCGCTGCACACATATCAGCGCTAACTGCACCACTTATCTGAAATGCGTATATGCTGCCGTGTAAAGTTACTGTGGTTTATGTCCTGGCATGCCCAGAGCAAATGGTTATATGCCCTATCGTGAGGGAGGTATAGATTCAGCACATCGATAGCCGTAAGGGATTTTACGTGGAGAATTATGTGCGCTATTGATACTAAGATTCGTTTAAGGACCTCAGCCGTCAAGAGGAGGCATTTCTGGTACTTCACTCAGTGTCAAACTGCAGCGGCAACCGTTATATTTATAGTTAGACTGATAAATATGTGCCGGGTTCCCAATATTCTTGTGAGTCTAGAGATGGCCGTAGAAAGCACAAGAGCAAGCAAGCAGGTTGGAGCCAGAAACAGCATCTAAGCGGACGCACTTTGTTCTGGGCTAGGGCTCGCCCATCCCTTGTACACCAGTTCGGAGAGTCAGCTTCCGGCTGAGGGCGATTTGGCTCAAGGTTGCCCCTGGATGGGTGAAAAGTGAACTAATACCTAGATTGCATTGAGTCGCTTTTCGGACCGCGTGTGTCGCGTTTATACTCCGTGGAAACTTTAGGAGATTCAATATGACAAGCATTTGCGCTGGGAGTATTGATAGCATTCGAACTCCTACCACTCAGGTTCTCCAGTCCCCCACGATCGACGGGCCTCTCTCTGGCTCTCTGGCTGACACGTACCTCCATGGCTGTGGTCGTGGGCCGTGTTTAAAGCGGTTTTCTCCCCCGGTCTCTGAGCACTGGCATTATACTGCGGGACCGTGCCTGTGGGCGTCTGCGTCTGGAAGGTGAGAAGGTGGGGTGTGAGAGTGTTTTCAATGATCTCAATCATCTAGCCATGACTGGATCGTATTTCTCATTACATTACAGCGGTATTTATTGTTGTTGTTGTCACTATCCTGTCACGTGATAGACCGTTTGCTCCTTCCTTCTTCGTCATGGTGTAGGAGAAACAGGAATACTATACTAATTTTAACGGAGAAAATATACTTAGAAGACCGGTAGTGGTTTGAGACTCTATAACCGTGACATTATAAACGCACGTGGAAATTTTGAATTCCAACTATCATTTCATACATCACCGGTATCAAACACGACGTCAAAGAATAATAGGTTTGGATTCTTTAATGAAATTTCTCGTCAAAAACATAACACTGTCGTTTATGCTTGCAAATTTCTGTGCAGTGTTGATCTGTCTTTTATTTCGAGTAGTTTTAAACTAAGTGAAGCAAATTGTTTATATGTTATAATAACGATTTAATTAATATTTCCCTTGGCACGTCTTCTGTAGTACCATTTGTGACACCTTCAAGATGCGATATTCCGCACCTGATTTAAAAAAATTACTAAACAGTTCGCGAAGTGTACCTCAGGATAAGTGCACAGGAAGGGTAGTGCAGTTTAGAGTCCATGGCGGAATGAAATATATCATTAACTCTATCTTGGAACCATTTGGTCCGTGTTTGCATAGGTAAAAATAATATCGAAATTGAGTCCGCCTTGATTCAAAACACCTTGTTGTTTGTTTACTTATTTAGTTCCCAAACCATTATCAGTGTTTTTTTTTAATCTTAAACATACAGACAATAGTATAGTTATACAAACGCAGCAACATATTATTACATTTTTAATCTAAAACTTACAGAAAATAGTATAGTTACACAAACACAGCAAAAAATTATTATATTTTTACTGTTCGTTTAGGAAATATAGTTTTCTGTAGATACTTTCATACTGCTATATTTATTGTATGTTATGGCATGCTTTTAAGAATTATTGTTGCTGTTTGCAGCATTTTTTGTGCTATTTTCTGTTGTCAGCAACATACAATAAATAAGGTAGTATGAAAATATCCATAGAAAACTATATTTCAAAAAACGAACAGTAAAAAAGTATTTGTATAACTATGCTATTTTCTGCAATTTTTAGATTGAAAAAAAAGATTACTGTTAATGGTGATATCAGTCGCCGAAACTAGTTTCGGAAGTAAATAAGTAAACAAATAACAAGGTGTTTCGCATCAAGGAGGACTTAATACCGATATTCTAGGAAATAACTCATGTTAGTTCCTATGTCATCTGCAAAGCAAACTGCAGCTCTCCCTCTCTCTTTGTAAGCAACGATCTTTCTTTAAGGTGTATTTCGAGTCAGCCGGATACTAGTTTTGTGACACAGACAATTTGTGTGAGAGAGATAGCTACCACGTCCGCCGTATGTCTTACATCATGACACGTGATTAATTAATTATTAACTTCAGCAGTATTTCTAGATCGATTCTCAGGCAGGCATTTGCCTTGGAAGGAGGGCGTCTCCCCTGATTCGGTATTCCGCAGGGGTTTAACAGGTAAACGCTACTTCGTTTGCGGTTCGGCCTGACCACAACTGATGGCAGGTGCAGCCCCAGCAGTGGCGCACTACGGAACGAGAAAGAGAGCGCGTGTTTTGGCAGGAATTTCTCGGGTGCTTTTGTCCAGGGATTCGTGCTTTTGTGCAGGGATTCGTATGACATCCAGTCTGAGAGCCGCTGGGCCCACGTGCACATCTCTTGAACACCTGCGCATGGCGCGGCCTCTGGTGGTCACGTCATTCGTGGGGCTGGCATTACAGCCCGACTCCGGGCAGCCTGCGCGGATGACGTGATGGGATGGCGGGCGGTGCGTGCTTCGCGATCGAAAGATTTCTAACAGCGTAATTACGTGTGATGGGTGTTTCGTAGTGGTATTCCTTGCGTGATAGGAATAAAAAAGCGATGGATTTAATTACTTCTTTTCGAGGTATTTTACAAGACCTGTGTCTTCCCCGATAGCAGAGAATGATGAGCGAGAGACATCCAGTACTTGCAAATTGAATTTTTTATAAATAAACATACCTTTTGCAACATAATTGAATTTCCTGTCATGAGATCCTTCCTCTCCACCACAGAGGCGTCAATTTCGATGTAGGGGAGGAGGAGAGGGGAAGGGATGGTTGTGGGGTTTACCAGAGGGGTGGTGTTAGTTGACTGTTCAACTTAATTGTTAGTCAATCTGATAGGAGTGAGAGGGGCTATTAGAATAACCCATGCCTGAAAGTGTACCTGTATCAGCGAGGGAGAGAGTGGAGGTTTGGTGGTTTCCTCAGCGGTTGGAGGGAGGAGGGGGAGGGAGGAGGGGGAGGGAGGAGGGGGAGAGCAGTAGGTTAAAGACCTGTAAATGGAAAGAAAGGATTATCATCAGGAGTCATAAACCTCTTAGCAGAACAGTTGGTTAAGGATCTGCCCTGTTACTCTCGTTTTGGTGACTACACAGACAGAATATAAAGCTGCATTTGCTCTGTGCCCCTTTTACTCCAGGTCCTTGGTGTTGCCAAAACAGATAATCCTTTAATTTCGAAACATTTTCATCTTTCTGAAACCATTTATTGCCTTCCCGCGAGACTCTTCGAGATTTTATATCGTATAATGACACTGTCGTCATCCTTCTGCTTCGTTTTGTCGGCACAAATTACGTTAGCTCTGTTAGAAGAGTCGAAACTGACACAGACGTCAGTGAAATTAACACAACTACAAGAGACTACATGTCTTGTGTAATGACAGGAAGATTGTAGGTATCGTTCTGTTCCAACAAATACAAGCAATATGTATCTTGCATCAACCATAACATCTCCACATTTTTTCTTTACCAGCCCAGAAAGCCAGAAACCTCTCGTTATTCAAAAGATGAAACTATATAAGTTGTACAGTGAGAAATTTCTTCCAATTAATCTGGGTGAAAGCCGAATTTCAATATCTCAAATAGTCCCGGCAATATTTTCGGTGACCAGCATAGCTGACTCACCATCTATACATTATCTGCTACTCTTTGTTTGGATGGTATTAGAATAGTTCCCCTTACATAGAAATTTAGGTTTTACGCGTTTCATACACAAGCCAAGGACTTTCAGTTTCCTTTATTTCACTGGTATATAGAAAAATTTCTAGATCGAGTGGCTGCCATTATAATAATCACAAGTTTCCTGTTACATTTAATAAAGTTCTACGTAACGCGCTTTGGCACCATTGTTCTTTCATCAGACGCGTTTTAATACCAAACAACACAATCAATAACAAAACGGGAAACATTTATAGTTCTTAAGATATTTTTTTTAACACTGTGCTGTCGGTCGAATAACGGAATTCTGAACTGTATTGGAAGACTATTTAAGCGCGATATATATTTCAGTCAGTACTGCTACTTTATTGCCTATATATTCGGGGCTGCCTCGAGTTCTGATTGCATTTCGCCACTTTACCTCTGAATATGTCTCCCGCAGTCGGAGAGGAACGTTAGGACAAAGCTTTATGCATCGACCGCAACCTATTAACCCTCAGTTTTTAAGTGATGTCAGTACCAGCCGTGAGAATTTAGATGGTACGATAAATACTGCTACTCATGACTATCTTTTTCACTCCTTGTGTTAATATAAATACGTTTGTCTCAATGATTCACTGGACTTCAATCCTTTACTTTTCTCCGTTATCTACAAAATAATTGTTGCGTGGACCGCGACAAAACATCAGCAAAAAACCACTCTGCTGTCGAACCGACATCGCAGTCTAATGAGTTCTAAGCACCCTTAAGAAATGTGGTCACTGTTTTGCTACTGTATGTCTTATTCGACTTTACTTTCGTCCTGATGGCGGAATAATGATTCTGAAGCGAATATCCGTGAGTATGGTTACAGAGGATTCTGGTTCGTATTAAAAACTGTAGAATATTTAAATGACAAGCTTGGGATACTGTTCCGAAGCTGTTGTAAAACATGTCCATTAATGAAAACTGAGCAGTTCAGACTTGTAATCTACTGATCCAGCTCGGCGCACTCCCGGTGATAAAAAGCTAATTCAACCTCCCAGAAATGCAGCCAGATGCCTCAGGGGCGACATCATTTACTCTCTGTTCACTGTCGCACGTAGTAGTGTCACACCCTGGCATAGGAACTTAAAGGTGTGCCCAAGTCAGGCTGCAATTTCCGAACGGTTAAAACCAAATACAGAGACACAAACTGCCGGTGATGGCAGATGATGACCCGGTCACAGGGCACCTAAGAGAAGGGTGGTTTTTGAGACTCTATGAGGATACTTGCAGGACACTTCTTCAAAGTAATACAGAGACATAGGAACATTAAGGTGCCATGAATTTCATGATCCACTGTGAATTTAATATTCGGAGATCGTCTATTAAGACCTGAATGCATTAGATTCATTTGTTCAATACCACTTGAATTTGTCTGAAAGAGGGTAATCTCAAATTTGACGTGTACCGTAAACCCTCAGCCAACTGATAAACTAATTTACAAGTCATTCGAGCACTCGAAATCTTGTAAAACAGTTGTTCTTAGGATACTGCTCGATCGGATGTTAGAAACCCCGTTGAATCTTAGTGTTGCCATAAAATAATAACAAGCTATTAAGTATACGGTACATCAGAACGGTTATTCAACTAAGGCTATCGACGATTTGTCTAAAGAAAGAGAAACAAAAAAGATTTAGGGAAAACAGAGTAGTGCCCTCGTCAGACTAGACGATGGGGTGGCCAAAAAGAACTATTGAAGAATTCCTTACTTTGGTCTTATATCCGATGAACAGAAACGAGGGAGGTGTTTCTAATCTATGAGTGATAGCCCCGCCCTTTTTGTACTTAAAATTAACGGGCAACGTTAGGTCCACCGTGAGGTGCGTGTAGTTTGTCCGGATAACAATTCTCGTATTTACTGAATCATGTGCCCACAGTGTAAGTGTAGATATATCGAGCACACAGGGAGAAGTTTTCAAACTAGGTTTACAGAACACCGTGCCAGTCAACTCTGCTGGTGCATTTATCACGCCATATGCGCAGCTGACGTAACATTAAAGATGACTTAGATATATTGTATGTACAGTCGAAAGGCAGGGTACTTAACATTTTGGAAGAGTTAGAAATCGTGAAGTGCAAGCTGCAACATCCAGACAGTAGCCTCAATGAGCAAACGGAACTTAGACGTTAACGGATGCTCAGCAACTATATCCAATGTCTACAACCGTCTCCACAACAATAGGTTGTCGTATTTGGTCATCTTAGAGCAAGTCAAGGGTTGAGGTTGTTTGGGGGAGAAGACCAGACAGCGAGGGCATCGGTCTCACCGGATTAGAGGAGGACGGAGAAGGAAGTAGGCCGTGCCCTTTCATAGGAACCACCCCAGCATTTGCCTGGAGCAATTTTAGGGAAATGACGGAAAACCTAAATCAGGATGGCCGGACGCGGGATTGAATCGTTGTCCTCCCGAATGCGAGTCCAGTGTGCTAAGCACTGCGCGACCTCGCTCGGTAGTGCAAGTCGATAGTGTGCTGTTGGCGATATCCTATTTTATCCGTGGCTCATCAAGTACTTTGTATACCGTCGCAAAAATATTGACATCGACAGTTATGCACTACGTGACTGGTGAAAACAGGACGAATTGTTTGTAAATATTCCAAAGTTGTGTCATAAAGGTGAGAATATTAGTTCTACTTTTTGTAATCACAGGCTAAAAACCAATATTACAGTCACAAAAACAAAAACTGAGACGCTTAACATTGTGTCTCCACACTAGAACACTTATGAAGTAATAGTTCCAGTGGTTACCAATAAGCGTGATAGATACCTCTAACAGTGCCATAGGTAACAGTCCTTTGTCAGCTTATCGATATATGTTTCAGTAATAACTTTTAGTTTTCCTTGCATCTTTGTTATTAGCATATACACTAAAGAGTCAAAGAAACTGATACACCTGCCTAATATCATGTAGTGCCTCTGCGAACACGCAGAACTGCCGCAGCACGACTTGGCATTGACTGGACTAATGTCTGAAGTAGTGCTGGAGGGAAACGACACCATGAATCCTGCAGGGCTCTCCATAAATCCGTAAGAGTACGATGGGGTGGAGATCTCTTCTGAACAGCACGTTGCAAGGCATCCCAGATATGCCCAATAATGTTCATCTCCGGGGAGTTTGGTGGCCAGCGGAAGTGTTTAAACTCATAAGGGTGTTCCTGAAGCCACTCCTGCAGTTCCGGACGTGTGGAGGGTCATACTGTCCTTCTGGAATTGCCAAAATGTGCACAATGCACATGAATGGATGCAGGTCATTAGACAGATTAGATTAGATTAGTACTTGTTTCATAGATCATGAACATGACACTTCGTAATGATGTGGAACGTGTCACCTGTCAGACTCGTATCTAGACGTATCAGGGTCCCATTACACTCCAACTGCACACTCCCCACACCATTACAGACATCCACCAGCTTGAACAGTCCCCTGCTGATATGCAGGGTCCACGGATTCATGTGGTTATCTGCATACCCTTACAAGTCCATCCGCTCGATATAATTTGAAACGAGACTCGTCCGACTAGGCAACATGATTCCAGTCATCAACAGTCCAGTGTCGGTGTGGACGGGCTCAGGCGAGGCGTAGAGCTTTGTGTCGTGCAGTGATCAAAGGTGCACGAGTGGGCCTCCGACTCCGAAAGCCCATATCAAGGATGTTTCGTTGAATAGATCGCACGCTGACACTTGCTGATGGCCCAGCAGTGAAATCTGCAGCAATTTGCGGAAGGGTTGCACTTCTTTCACCTTGGGCTATTCTCTTCAGTCGTCGGTGGTCTCGTTCTTGCAGGATCTTTTTCCAGCTGAAGCTATGTCGGTGATTTGATGTTTTACCGGATTTCTGATATTCGCGGTACACTCGTGACATGATCGTACGCGAAAATCCCCTCTTCATCGCTACCTCGGAGACGCTGTGCCACGTTCAAACTCACTTAAATCTTGGTAATCTGCCATTGTAGCAGTAGTAACCGACCTAGCAACTGCGTCAGACACTTACTGTCTTATATAGGAGCTGCCGACTGCAGCGCCGTATCTGTTTACATATCTGTGTATTTGAATACGCATGCCTATACCAGTTTCTGTGGAGCTTCATTGTAGAACTAAATAAAAATAAAAAAGGTTTACATGTATTTTAGTTATTTAATAGGGAAGGCACGATAAAGTACATTGAAACGAGTTTTTTATCTCTCTTTTTCATAAAACTTTTTACGTTAATCTGAAAGCATGATTTGAATGACAATATTTTATTATTTACAGTTTCATCGCGAAGAATATTTTGTTATGATATTATGTCATGATTTACACACTTATCTTACGACAGATTAGTTCTGTTACTTATGTGTGCTATTTGTTAAAGGACAGTAGTACAACAATACGGTGCGTCCTTTAGTACATTCTGAAACTTCAGTTATGGGAATAATATCGTATACCAGTGCTGCACAGCCACAATGCTTGTCAGGCATTATGTCCTCAGTGCAGAATTATCAGTATGAATCTCAGACTGCTACATTTAAAATTTCGACTGCCCAATAAGTCAATATGTCTTCCTCATTATTCGTAAGTTATAACTGCTCTCGTGTCCTCCAAGAAGTCGTGTTTCCAAGTAAGATATAGTTAAATAATGTTGTTGAATTTTCACGAGAGTCTTTCAGATAGCTTTTCGTTTGTGTGGTTCAGTTTTATTTGATTATAGTTAAGTGGCGTCATCCTTTTCAGTGAGTAAATTATTTCTTTCTTTTTAAGTGAATTCAGCTAGCGGAAATATCATAACCAACAGGTATAGGAGACGAGTATTACGCCTTTCCAACGGCAGTAGGTTTAAAAACCGACAAGAATTAAGTTTTAAACATGGCTGCGTGGTCAGCGATCGTTTAGAAAGGAAAACTGAAACAATAGCATCCCTCGGTCGCAAAAATTATGTCTTTTGACCTGGTTTCGTCACTACTATGAGTGCCTTCATCAGAAGTAAACATCGAAACAGGTATAAAATAAATATGAAGCGATAAAGCTTTAGTCACAAATTTTTTGAAGTACGAGTATAATCGGAGTGGCGCAGTGGCTGCTGGCGCCAGCACGCCGTCCGAGCGCCAGCAGCTGTCGCACGCAGTTCTCAACGTCGAGAGCGCCTGAATTGCCGACACCACTCTGTTGCAGCTGGCGTCTCCCCTCTCCACCAATTTGGTGAGCTGCTGTGCAAACATCTAGGCGGCAGATAGTCGTAATTACACGAGACTGTAAACAACACAGTTCTGTCCACTGAACCTAAGTTTTAGGTAGCACAGAACACGAAATTTACGTAAATTAATAAGTACCCTTTCGCTTTTGTAGAAGGGTGTATGGCATGTTGGACGAAGTCTTAAGGAAATTTTTAAAAAATAATCACAGAAACCTATTTAATTAGTAACGAAGTCTCAAGGACTGTGTAGTAAAAAAAAAAAAATAGTCATGGTCTGACGAACAAATAATATCGCTGACGTCAGAAGACCTGACGTGGATTTGTATGAATTTGACTATCTTCCAAGATAGCTTCATCCACTTAAAAAAATTTAATTCAAATAAATTTCTGTACTGATGTATCTGACTAAACTGATTACAAATGAGTTAACTATTCAAATTATTAGTCATGAAAACACGATGTATAATGCAAAGGCAGTAAAATGAGCGCTTGGTTACCCATAGTTACGAGTCATATCCAGAAATACTTTGTTGACCCACGTAAATTAGTTTTCAGTATTGCAGTACGAACAAAACCCTGCATAATTAATAACGTCATCTCAGATGAAGGAGAGTGAGTTAATAAAATATTTCTCACAGCCATGAATTCTAAGTCGAGGTACCCTTCCATATTCACTGGAGTTTTGGATGCACCGCGAGACCGCTACGGTCGCGGGTTCGAATCCTGCCTCGGGCATGGATGTGTGTGATGTCCTTAGGTTAGTTAGGTTTAAGTAGTTCTAAGTTCTAGGGGACTAATGACCTCAGCAGTTGAGTCCCATAGTGCTCAGAGCCATTTTTTTGGATGCACTGTAAAGTTAGAACCACGAAAATGTGAATGTGAAAATAAATAAAGTATCGAATAACCAGCAGGAGATGAACGCGGCGAGTGCTATAATCGGAGTAGGCGCAGTGGCTGCTGGCGCCAGCACGCCGTCCGAGCGCCAGCAGCTGTCGCACGCAGTTCTCTACGTCGAGAGCGCCTGAATTGCCGACACCACTCTGTTGCAGCTGGCGTCTCCCCTCTCCACCAAACTGGCGCCAACGACGCAGTTGCCTTAAGGGCTGCGAACCTCAACGCCGGTGTGTCACTGTACTGTGGCAAACTTTGCGGCGTACTACGTTCGTAGTAACATGAATAATATTAGCTGAGTCTGTTTTATTTTTAAGTGATGTGTTAAAGTAGTAAATGAAATTACATAATTGTGTTTCTTTGTCTCTGTTACAGGGGGCCGAGCGAGAGCAGATGTCCAATGGACATGTGGCCGGAAATTCACCGTTGCCATGGTAGACGTCACTGAAGAATGAGAGTTCCTCTGAACACGTGCCGTGTGTTCCTTGTGTGTTGCAGGCTGTGTGATTCACGCAGCATCCTGTAAGCAGCAGAATGATCCGGTATTTATGTCGGAGCCTAGGCGAGTTGGTGTTTGTGTACGGTCGAGATGCAGCACGGCTACACCAAATGTAGTACCCTCACAGACACCAGACACAACATTTCAAGCCCTGAAACTTCCTGGCAAATCAAAACTGCGTGCCGGACCGAGACTCGAACTCGGGACCTTCGCCTTTCGCGGGCAAGTGTTCTACCAACTGAGCTACCCCTGTCCGCTGTGCTGTTTTTGGTCATCCTCGAACCCTTTATTGGAGACCTTGCCCCCCAGCATACCTTTCGCTGCCGAACATACGTGGATGGCCTCCTGCTCTTGACATGTACATCATAGAAATACATAACGCAATATCATGGGTCCGACAGTATGCAAAAACCTAATGAAGCATCCTCAATGTCGTCAGATCAGCTAACACCTATCGTGGCCTCTAAGACAAAGGTGCACAGCTTTTGGCCACAATGGACCAACTTCATTACCTGGCCATCACATTTATTGGACAGGCCGACCACGCTGCAGCATACGCCTATCACCATTTGTTTCAGACGATATGAGAACACATCCATCACAACTTCAGCAGCAGCCTAAATCAGCTCCAGCGAATAGCCTAGGTCAATACCTATATCATTGTCCAAGCTGGTACACGTTGCCCAAAACTTCCCTCTGCCAGAGGTCCTTGGATGACAATAGGCTATTTTCCTACATTAAAAATATAGTTCGGATTATTGGTATTATAACTGATTATAACATTCAAATAGCGTTTACGTGAAATATGCTAACAAAATACCTGTTATTTTTATGTAATCAAAGCTGAAAATTCATTAAATATCAAGATTCGGTCGCGTGATTGAAAACGCTCTGTTACTGGCTGGACCTCTGATGACGTCACAGCTGTCGTTTGTTTCGGAGAGTGTTAGACGAAGTCAAGAGGTATTTACGTACTTTTTCTGCAAACATTATAGTTATTTGGTGATGAAAAACGGAATTTCACTTTTCAAGTAACAATAAGAATGTATTTTGTGAATGCTGATAGCGGAAACCTTGCGAAAGTTGATGCGTTTATGCTCCGTCCATTTACAGCTGTGATATGCAACGACCGATATTCTTGTCTCTGCTCCCTAGCTCAAAACTAAGGAAATGTAGAACTTTTGCAAATATGTCCGTTTGTTATAATTGTCGGCTATCATCCAGTAACTACGACCCAAAGCACAATAAAATTGTTCTTGGCAAATCTTTGTGCTGATTTCCTTTATTGAACACACTCGACAGAGAGACTGCACCAAGCAGGCTCTCGGTGGCGTAACAGACAGCGCATCTGACTTTGCACAAAGCTCTCGCGTTTTCGAATACCGGAAGGGTAATATATTTTTCAAACGTTTTGCACGAAATACGAAATTAGCGTTAGCAAGAGCAGTTGCTTCGATGGTGGGACGTAATATATATCTATAGCTTCACATTAATCGTAGTCTCAGAAATAGACAACAGAGTATAAACGCATTGACTTTGCGAACACAGAATTCAGTATTTTTGAAAGAATTGCTAGTAGGGGAGATACCACCATACGTCCACAGTACAACTGGGTGCAGGACGATGATGTTGTCTATACGGAGAGATATAAAGCATGTACAACATACAGGTAACGCAAAAACAAGGGCTGTGATGTTTGTGAGTGTAAACTAACGTCAGTATCTGAAGCAGACTTAACTTCACCTTGATGTAAGTTGATCAAACTTCAAAAGCTTAGACAATAAGGATCCTAGCTCGACAGTACGAATATAAAAGGTAAACAATGTTTCTAATACAGTAAATAGTGCGTGGTAACATTAACTTGAAGCCATATTTTTGAACTTGACGTGCGTGAACGTGATTGCAAATGTAAGCAGGTGTAAACAGCAAGAGAGACACAATAATATTCTATTCCTGATCGGTGTGGTGAGGTCCTGTAATTGCGATTTGGTTTACATGTAAGAGGACCATCGAGTCGTTTTACACATAGATGAAATTATTCTTCCGGGTTAGCTTCGAACCAACGATCTTGGGACACCATCTTATAAAATTCGATGGTGTACCGTTCTAACAACTGAGCAACAGATTAATATGCGTGAAATAGGGTAAAACATCAATTTCCAGTAAGAATTTAATTTCGTTGAATGACACGTTCCTCCTGGTAACAGTGGGTAAGCATATCTCGGAGGTACATTAATGTTAACTTCACAGCGCAAAACATTTTTAATTATTTTAAGAAACTTGTCCATCGACGTTGTGGAAATTTATCGATACTATGGAACCACATTTTGCGCATCTTGTCATACTTTGGAACACTCAAAACAACTTTTCATGAGTTTTTATAAATGTACTTGTACAGTATGGTGCTACATACCATTTGTAATTCATTTTACGAAGCGCAAATTCCAAAACAAGACGTCACTGTGAATAAGCACTTTGATAGCAGGAGCAGCGAGCTAGCCAGTGCCAGTGACGTCACAGCCATCACATGACTCAAATGGAGCGTTTTCGCGAGCTTTCAAATTATTTGAGCTTCGTATCCGTTTTTATAAAATAATATTGATATTTAGAGGAAATGATCATAAAATGGCATAAGGGATCGTTTAATACAATTTCCAGAAAACTGTCAAATGCCTTATTGTGGGCGGCATTTGTGTACTTGGTACCGGTGGGGACCACCTCCAAGATCCACTACTACACATTCACCTTCCCCACTTCAGAAGAAGCACTGTCTCATCCATATTAGAGCCAGGACATCCACTGTATATTTAACTTCTACGACAAGGCGTTCGAGACGGCCTTCCATGTCCCTTGTGCACAGCCTCTTGGAGACTGTTATGCCACCTTCCCCATTGTCGACCGTCGACGTGGCCCACGTTTTACCAACATTTTCCCACATGTAGACTCATTTTGTGGAACTCTACTGCATATGTAACGCTCTTCTAACCACGTGCACGCCACTAGCGAAATCATTTTACAAGTTGTTAACACAATGCAAATGGTTCTGAGCACTATGGGACTTAACATCTGAGGTCATCAGTCCCCTAGAACTTAGAACTACTTAAACCGCACTAGCCTAAGGACATCACACACATCCATGCCCGAGGCAGGATTCGAACCTTGGACGGTAGCAGTGATGCGGTTCCGGACTGAAGCGCCTAGAACCGCTCGGCCACAACGTTTCGCGAATTTCCTTGCAACTGATGTACAAGCACCGTGGCACTGCATCATCAACGGTAAATACCCGACAAACCAGCAACTACACCATAATGGACTGGCCGAATCACCGTTATGTACTCACCGCCACAGCGAGGAGGCTAATGAGTATGTTCGTCGAAGCACGATATCTGGCAATTCGTGCAACGTATACTGGGATGTTATCTCCACGTCCCACCAGTGACTCTCAGCCCGGAGTTCTTCTGCTTCCTGAGGACACACATTTTCCACTTACGAAGCACCACCGCGTTATCTTATGGTCCAAGAACCTGACGACTGCATACCTCTTGAGCGATGGGCGCACTCCAAGCTCGACTTCTAGTAAAGTGTTCTGGATGCTCACACCACAGTTGGAGGAACCCCATACTACCGCTATCAATTTGCTTATTATTTGTACAGTGTATTTTACGACCCTCTTCAGTTGGGGTGTAACTGACATTAAATGTGCCTGTCGCCTCACGTCACTCGTTTTTGGAATGGTACAGTATATGCCTGTTAGGCCCGATATGGGGTTGCGAAGAAAGGAATCAAAGCCAATGTGCACTCCGTGTGCGTATCAGGTGCAGTCCTTCCGGATGCCATGAGGGGCACAGAGTGCAGCCAACTGCAGGTGGTGGCTCACGTCGATACTAATGAAGAGGTTCTCTCTGGTTTAGAGCGGCTAAAAGAAGTGGTGAAGGCTGATATTCTTGCTTTCGAGATGAAAGCAGAGCTCACCGTTTGCAGCATAATCGACAGGTCCGATTGTCGTCCTCTGGTACAGACTCGAGTGGAGGGTCTGAATCAGAGGCTCAGACGGTTCTGCGACCGTGTTGGCTGCAAATTCCTGGACTTGCGCCATAGGGTGGTAGAGTTTCGGGTTCCGCTGAATAGGTCAGGAGACCACTACACGCAGGAGGCGGCTAAACGGATAGCAGGGGCTGCTTGGCGTGGACTGGGCGGTTTTTTTTAGGTTAGAGGGAATCGGGAAAACACAAAAAGGACTTCAGTCTCAAAGGGTGCAGGCCGATCACAGGAAGAACGTAGATACAGGAACCATCGGCATAGCACTTGTAAATTGCTGTGTTGGGAAAGTACCACCGTTCCGAGCGCTAATATAGAGCACTGATACTCATATCGTTATAGGCACTGAAAGCCGGCTGAAGTCGGAGATAATTTCAGCCAAAATTTTTGTAAAGGACCTAACGGTGTCCAGAAAGGGTATCCTACACACTGTTGGCGGTGGCATGTTCGTTGCTGTTAGCAGTACTTCATCCCGTAGCGAAAATCGAGGAGATAGTTCCTGGTTGCGGTTCCCACGTAACAGCCTTAGAGGACTTCGACCGTATCTTGTCATTCCTTAATACTGCCGTATCCCACTTCTTTGCCTATTGATTCTTCCTGACCAATGTCTTAAACTTCAGCGTACTCTTCATCATTACTATATTGTGATGTGAGTCTACATGCGCTCCTGGATACGCCTTAAATTCTAGAAGCTGATTTCGGAATCTCTACCTAATCATGATCTAACTGAAATCTTCCGGTATCACTCGGCCTTTTCCTAGTATACCTTCTCCTCTTGTGATTCCTGAACAGAGTATTTGCTATTACTATCTGAAACTTGTTACAGAACTCAATTAGTCTTTCTCCCCTCTCATTCCTTGTCCCAAACCCAATTCTTGGCCACCGGAATAAAATATTAACTGGATCCTTTTACCGTAATCACAATTCAGATGATACAATTTCTGCAAGATTCAAAGAAAACTTGAGTTTAGTTTCAAACATGTACCCGACTCATACAATTATAGTTGGTGATATCTTTAATTTATCCTCGATACGTTGGCGAAAATACGTTTTAATCCCAGAAGTGCGCATAAAACATCATCTGAAATTGTGCTAAATGCATTCTCTGAAAATTATTACGAGCAGTTAGTACATCAGCCCACGCGAATAATAAACTGTTGTGAAACCACACTTGACCTCTTACCACCAAATAATCCTGACCTAATAAAAGGCATCAAGACGGATGCAGGGATTAGTGAAAACCGAGTTGTCCTAGCGACTTTGATTATTGTAACCTCCAAATCCTCCAAAATCAACGCAAAGTATACCTACTCGTAAAAGCAGACAAAAATTCGCTTGACGCCTTTCTGAGAGACAGTCCACTCCTTTCAAATTAACAATGGAAGTGCCGACCAGATTTGGCTTGAGTTCAAAGAAATAGTATCGGCATCGATTAAGAGATTTATACGAAATAAATTAGCAAACGACGGAGATGATCCCCCTTGGTACACAAAATGGATCAGAACACTGTTGCAGAAACAACGAAAATAACATGCCAAATTTAAACGGACGCAGACTCTGCAAGACTGGCGGTCCTTTACAGAAGCTCGAAATTTAGAGCAGACTTTAATGCGAGATGCTTATAATATGTAACAACTATAACGGCTTCTGATACCAAATGTAGCAGTTGTGTTACTAAATGTGACACTTCTGTCACTAAATGTAACTGGGTTTTCTCTTTTGATGCTGTCAATTGTCAGGATGAGCATTCGAAAGCATTCTGTCAGGGTGAAAATATTAAATAAATTAACTTTTCTCTCTTAACAACATGTGGGCAGGGTGGGTTCTTCCTTGGCTCGGGTATGAGGTCGAATGAAACATCATTTTTACATAAGAATAACTTTTATTGAAGATTTGCACAACTGTATCTTACGGAATATTCTGGTTCGGAGAGCGGCAGCTGTGTCGTTTGTGAAGTCTTCTGCTGCGGCAGCGGCGGCGGCGGCGGCGGCGGCGTCTGATTACGCGTAGCGGTGTGTATCTCGTGTCGCTGTCTCGCCCAGTTGACGGGAGACGCGCAGCGCGAGGTGGCCGGTTTAATTATTGCGAGCGAAGTCGTGCGTCGGATGATACCTTGGGAGTGGCGTCCCAGTGTTTCTCTTCTCTATGCGGCCGCGTGTGTTGTGCGTCGACCAGCGGAGCGGCGCGGCGGGGGAAGGCCAGTGTCCCGGACTCGAACCACGGACTCCCGCTTGCCAGTCTTCGGCTGTCAGGTCTTCATCCCAGCTCACAGGTGACTACTGATATGAGGCCGTCTCCTTCCCGTCCTCACGAGTCACCCGGGTATGTAAAAACCAGACTTCAAATACCTTTTAACTTCTGTCTTCTGGCGCTACGGCGGCTGCTTGCTATTCCATTACAGCGGCGGACTTGGTTCGTCTGTGCATGATGCAGACTCTTCTTGCATGACGGTCTTCAGCACCGAAACTGACTGAAAACTACTGCTACTCTTCTTTTCTTCCTTCGTCTCTCGTCTTCGTCTTCGTCTCCGCCCCCGTCTCCGTCTGTCTCCGTCTTCGACTCCGTCTCCGGCTTCATCTGTCTGGCCCACTGCGTCTTGCGTATTTATTCACTTCAGTTTACTGGAGGTGAACGACTTCACGGTCATTGCCTCGTCTGTCACGTTGAAAAGCTTCTCGAAGAATCTTCTTAACGTCGGTCATTGGCTCTTGGAATGTAGGCGAGGGCTTTTGATCCCATGTGACGACTGAGAAACACGTGAGCCGGTCATTGCCTCTTCTGTCACGTTGAATAGCTTCTCGAAGAATCTTCTTTACGTCGGTCATTGGCTCTTGGGATGTAGGCGAGGGCCTTTGCTCACATACGACAACTGAGAAACACGTGAGCCGGTCGGGCGATGCCCTGACGGCTGAATCGACAGCGCCCGCTTATGTGGAAGTTGCTGACTTCATGGTCATTGTTTCTTCTGTTCTGCTGTTCGGCCCGCTGTTTGCGAGTATGTAACTCTCTAAACTAAACGAAGTTTTTCATTTATATTCTAATTACTAGTTCACTTTGATTTCACTAATTTATTTACTTAAGTACCACTCAACATTCCTCCACCCTTCGGAGAAATTCGCCCTCGAATTTACCACTCAACATTCCTCCACTCTTCACACGGCAAGAGCACAAGCATTGAAAACTCTCGACTTAGAAAATTACACACGCTTCACATTAAGTATGTGGAAAACACTTTATCACTTTACAAAAGCACTGTACGGTCATGAATCACATAGTTCTTACATAAATCATTGTAATAAGTCTTGATGACAATGAATAAACAAAAATAGATTATTCACTTAGAAATTTACATAGCAACACCTGTTTAATGTACCCTATATGAATGCAAGAATATTTATTCTACAGTATTGTTTACTTTAACATAAGACTGTTTAATAAGGAATGAAGTACAATATACAAAATTAATACACTAGTGCTGAAAAGTAACTACTGAAGTACACCAGTTAAGAGTGTGGTATCCAGGTAACAGGGATCTGATGAAGTGGTATATTATTATTTGGCTTATTTTTTCGTCTTAAATAAAAGAAAACTGTACAAAGCAGAAACACCAACACAAAGGTTCCAGATATACCCGTTCCTAGCATTATTATTTTAGTTTTGTGTTCACCTTTTAATTTTAAGACATGTTTCATCATAACATTGGCATCAATTTTGCCTTGCTGTGAGTTTATGAACGTATCTAATGACTTCAGAAGGGAACTGTCAAGGGACTCATTGAGGTAGGATAGGTTTTGTGTAGGAAATGCTTTGCATGGCGTTTTCTGAAAAAAAGCAAACAACATGGTTATGAACCTACCAATCTCGTAAAAACAAAAACAAAGAAAAGAAGGAATACATTGTTAACTACAAGATCAACATGTTTCTACGTTCAACCTTTTTTTTTCTTAAAAAGTAAACCATTATCATTTATTAATTATTTACATATGTATACTATCCACAGTCTACTAAGATTCCACTAGGACATTCGCACTCTTGATCGAAGATTGTATGGTGCCAAGTCTGTATGTTGTGCTGGCGTGGCCACTCTTTTTCCTTTTCGGGTACTTCCTCCACCCTTCGGAAAAGCAGACACTATGGTTGAAGGAATTACATCTGGAGCGCCCTTAAAAGGTTTTAAACGACTTGCATGCACAATGGTAGTTCGAGTGGGCAGTTGCAATTTAACGTTGACTGGTGACGTGATCTCAATAATTTGGTAAGGACCTCTGTAGTTTGTTACAAATTTCTTCGTTTTTCCTCTCGCAATATAAGGAGTTGAAACCATAACCCACTGACCTATTTTGTAATTTGAATATTTAGCTTGGGTATTACCTAATCTTTCCTGTCGTTCCAAAGCCTTTGTATTAGATTTTTGAACCTTTTTCCATACATCCTTCATCATTCGATTGAAATCTCTTACTGTTTCTCCGACTTTTCCGTTTTTCTGCCTGATTACATCAAAAGGGGACGGCATTTTTCTCCCATAGACCACTTCATAAGGTGACATGCCAGTTGCTTCATGCGTTTTGGCGTTGTATACCGACACGATTATTGGTAAATACGTATCCCAATTAGAATGTTGTTCGTTAATATAAAAACTAAGCATCTTGCCAATTGTCCGATGAACTCTTTCTGTGCGCCCGTTGCACTGAGGGTGTAACGGAGTTGTGCGTAATTTACGTATTTTTAGTAAGTGGCAAAGCTGTTTCATTAATTCAGACATAAAATTAGATCCCTGATCTGTGATAATAGCTTCAGGTACGCCAAATTTAAGTATCCAGTTGTTAACTAAAGCTTGGGCAACTGTATTTGCTTGTTGATCTGGGAGACTCACCATAGCTAGATAGCGTGAAAAGTGATCTATAATTGTAAGAACATACTTATTACCAGCAGGTGTTTTATGAAATGGCCCGTAGAGATCGTTTCCGCAGATTTGAAATGGACATGAAGCTTCGGGGAGCCTCTGTAAGGGTATTTTTGAACGAGAAAGTTCTGCTCGTTGTGCGCACGCAATGCAATTACGAACGTACTGCGCAACATCCTGCTTTCTGGTTTGCCACCAAAATCGCTCTGCTACACGTCTTTCGGTTGTCCGCTGTCCACCGTGTCCTGCAAGGATATGATCGTGGGCCTCTGCCATTATTTCTTGTCTAAGGTGTAGGGGAACAACAATTCGCGGTCCAAGTTTTGTTTTACGGCATAATACACCATCTTCAAAGCAAAATTGTTTTTGAGTTGCGTATTTTTTGCATTCTGTATCCTCATCTTGTGCCTTTCTCCAGTCCTCAGTATCTCGGCCTGTTGCTTCCAAAAGTGCTATTTTCCGACTTAGACAATCTGCATTCGTGTGTTTTTTGCCTGGTTTATGTATAACTTCGAAATCCATTTCGGAAAGACATAGGGCCCAACGAGTAAGACGACTAGATGGATCCTTTAATCCAAGCAACCATTTTAAAGCTGCGTGGTCTGTAATAACCTTGAATTTCCTACCGTACAAGTAGCATTTAAAGTATTTGATACCATAAATAACACTTAACAATTCTTTCTCCGTTGTGGAATAATTTCTTTCTGCTGTTGTTAGTTGTCTCGAAGCGTAGGCTATGGGGTGTTCCGCGCCATTAATATTCTGACTCAAAACAACTCCTACTGAATGACCACTTGCGTCACAGGATAAAATAAATTCTTTATTATAATCTGGGTAGGCTAATACTGGACTGTGTGTTAACTTATCTTTAAGGGTTTGAAATGCTGATTCACAATCTTCAGACCAATGAAATTTTGCACCCTTTTTCAATAATTGGGTTAAGGGTCGGGCAATTTCAGCAAAATTTTGAACATATTTTCGGTAATACGATGCGAGACCAATGAAACTTTGTACTTCCTTAACGCGTTGTGGTGTTGGGAAGTCGTTAACTGCCGAAATTAATCGAGGATCTGTTTTAATTCCTTCCTCACTAATGACATGCCCTAGGTATGTAACCTCTGTCAATGCAAAAGTACATTTTTCCATATTTAATGTTAATTTAGCTTTTCTAAGTCTCTGAAAAACATTACGCAGACGCACAGCATGTTCATTAATGTCTTTGGAAAATACAATAATATCGTCTAGATATACACAACATTGCTGAGTTTTGAGTCCTCGCAATACTCCATCGAGTAGTCTTTGAAAAGTTGCTGGTGCATTTTTCAAACCGAAAGGCATTCTTTTAAATTGCCAATGGCCTCCAGGGGTAGAAAATGCTGTTTTATGCCTATCTGCAGGAGCAACTTCCAACTGATGATATCCGCTACGTAGATCGATTGTTGAAAAGTATTTACTGTTACCCAAACTGTCAATGATATCTGTAATGTTTGGAAGAGGATAAACATCTGAGATAGTTTGTTTGTTAAGGTGTCTGTAGTCACAACAAAATCTATATCGCTTCGTACCGTCGGGAGACTTCTTTGGAATAATTACAATATTTGAATTATAAGGAGAATCAGAATATTCTATAATTCCATCTTTTAGATGCTGTTCTATAAATTCATCCAGTACTGGCTGTAAGTGATGCGCAACTCTATAAGGCTTCCTATAAACTGGGGGGCTATTTCCTGTTGGGATCCTATGCTGTGTGATATCTGTTGCTGGCAGTGGACCTTCTGCATTAAATAAATCTTGAAACTCAACTAAAACTGCTTCTATCGTGTCTCTATCCTTTACTTGCAAATGCTCAATCTTCTGGCGCAATGCGGTTTTATAGGCGTCTGGTTTCTGACCATCGTTAATATCTGACCAAATGAAATCTTCTTCTTCAAAAGTACTGACTGTAGCTACTAATATTCCCTTATGCAACTCTTTGTCCTCCACTCCGAAATTGTCAATATGTACCGGAACTTTTCTTTCGCCCTCAACGTCTTGAACCCGTACAACACTTCTACGTACAAAACAATGTGATACATCTAATTCCTCATTTTCCTCTAAAGGCTCTATTAGACACACTGTATCTGTAGGTACTTCGGGGTCAACGGTCATCCAGAAAAGTTTTCCTGAGCCAGATGGTATCTGATCCCGCGAATCAACCTTCAAGGACGTTGCACGCAGTATAGTTGATTTCGCCTTCCGGTTGGGGAAATCTTGCGGCAGCGGGCCCTTTGCAGCGGTGTCACCTAGCTGAAACACTATTCCGCTAAGTTCTACAGTTTGCTGTCTGAGGTCAATTTTAGCGTGATGTTTATTCAGGAAATCCAGTCCTAGGATCGCGTCGTACCCGTCAGTTACCTTTGTTACCACTTCTACATCTTCCTGAAATTGTACACCGTGAATATAGAAAATCAGTGATGTACATCCTAATGACTTCACTGTACCTCCTCCTACTCCACTCAATCTATACCTTGGAGGGTCATATTTCTTTTCTCCAATACATTCATTACTCACTATTGATACGTTTGCGCCTGTATCCACTA
Organism: Schistocerca nitens; assembly: GCF_023898315.1. Lineage (NCBI taxonomy): Eukaryota > Metazoa > Arthropoda > Insecta > Orthoptera > Acrididae > Schistocerca > Schistocerca nitens. The sequence continues at coordinate 999,298,523 of NC_064614.1, read as the reverse complement.
GTATCCTTGCCTCTTTATCCTGTATGGTAGCAGATAACCAGCATTCCGCCTTCACATTCGCCTTAATAGCATGAAATTTTATTGGGAACGCCTGGCGGCGGCTCCGGCATTCCCGTTTGAGTTTAACTGATTTCTATTTCCAAACACTTTCTTAGACCTGCATTCCTTGAATGTGTGACCTATTCTTTGACAATTAGTACATTTAGGTTGTCTGCAATTTTTTGCTATATGGCCCTGTCGATCGCACCTAAAACATCGTACTCCTGCTGAAAATACATTTCGCTTCTCCTTGTATCTGGTGGCAATGTCTATTTCTTCGAAAGCTCTCGCCACAGATACAGCTTCTGCTAAATTTTTAGGAAACTCTGCCCTGACACGACGGGACGTTTCAGGAGGTAACCCACGTAAAAATGTATCCAGAGCTCTATTTTCTGCCTCTTGTAAAATAACTTTATTTGCTTCATCACTAGTTGTCAACTGATAGGTGTTAATATTAACTTTTCTAATCCTATCTACAAAACTTTCTAACGACTCGTTTTGCCTCTGAGTGATAGTGTTTAACTGTTCCCTATAAAATCTACAGCTGTTCTGTTTTTGAGAACGTTTAAGCAATCCTTTCTTCAATTCCTCAAATGTTGGAGCATTCCGTAATTCTTCATGGTATAAGACGTGTGCTTTAGCCTCTCCTGTCAATCTTAACTTTGTCATTTGTAAGAGCTGTTCATCTGACCATGATCCTAACTTTGCAGCTGCTACTAAATCATCCCACTTCTGACACCAAATGTAACAACTATAACGGCTTCTGATACCAAATGTAGCAGTTGTGTTACTAAATGTGACACTTCTGTCACTAAATGTAACTGGGTTTTCTCTTTTGATGCTGTCAATTGTCAGGATGAGCATTCGAAAGCATTCTGTCAGGGTGAAAATATTAAATAACTTTCCACAACGAAATTTCGTCTCGAAACCTGGCAGAAAATCCAAAGAGATTCTGGTCGTATGTGGAGTATGCTGGCAGCAAGACACAATCAATGCCTTCTCTGCGCAATAGCAATGGAAATACTGTCGACGACAGTGCTGCCAAGGCAGAGTTACTAAACACAGTCTTCCGAAATTCCTTGAGAAAGAAGACGAAGTAAATACTCCAGTACTAGAATCTAGAACAGCTGCAAACATGAGTAACAGAGAAGTAGATATCCTCGGAGAAATGAAGTCACTTGCCCGTAAATCACATAACAGGTGCGAGTCTTCCGGTTCCTTTCAGCTGATACAATAGATCCATATTTAACAGTCCGGTTCAGGCTGTATACCAATTAGGTTCCTTTCAGAGCATGCTGATATATTAGCTCCATATTTAACAGCCATATAGAACCGCTCGCTAGACGAAAGATCCGTACCCAAAGACTGGAAAGTAGTACAGGTCACACCAGTATTCAAGAAAGGTAGTAGGAGTAATCCACTGAATTACAGTCCCATATCATTAACGTCAATATGAAGGATTTTGTAACATATATTATGTTCGAACATTATGAATTACCTCGAAGAGAACGGTCTATAGACGCACAGTCAACACGGATTTAGAAAACGTTGTTGTGAAATACAACTAGCTCTTTTTTTTCACACGAAGTGTTGAGTGTCATTGACAAGGGATTTCAAATTGTTTCCGTATTTCCAGATTTCCAGAAGGCTTTTGACACTGTATCATACAAGCGGCTTGTAGTAAAATTGCGTGCTTGTTGAATATTATCCCAGTTATGTGACTGGATTCGTGATTTCCTGTCACAGAGGTCACACTTCGTGGTAACTGATGGAGTCATCGAGGAAAACAGAAGTTATTTTTGGCGTTGTACAAGTTAGTGTTACAGGCCCTCTGCTGTTCCCTATCTATATAAACGATTTAGGAAGCAATCTGAGCAGATGATGCTGTCGTTTATCGTCTAATAAACTCATTAGAAGATGAAAACAGATTGCAAAACGTTTTAGAGAAGAAATGTGTATGGTACAAAAATTGGAAACTGTCCTAAATAGCCGGCCGCGGTGGTCTAGCGGTTCTGGCGCTGCAGTCCGGAACCGCGGGACTGCTACGGTCGCAGGTTCGAATCCTGCCTCGGGCATGGGTGTGTGTGATGTCCTTAGGTTAGTTAGGTTTAAGTAGTTCTAAGTTCTAGGGGACTTATGACCTAAGATGTTGAGTCCCATAGTGCTCAGAGCCATTTGAACCATTTTTTTTGTCCTAAATAATGAAAAGTGTGAGGTCGTCCATATGAGTTCTAAAAGGAATACGTTAAACTTCGATTACCCGATAAATCAGTCAAATCTAAAAGGCCGTAAATTCAACTTAATACCTAGGAATCACAATTACGAACAACTTAAATTGGAAGGAACAGATAGAAAATGTTGTGAGGTAGGCTAACCATAGACTGCGTTTTATTGGCATGACACTTAGAAAATCTATTACAGAGACTGCCTATACTAGCTTGTCCATCCTCTTTTAGAATACTGCCGTGCGGTGTGGGATCCTTACCAGATAGGAGAGACGGAGAACGTCGAGAAAGTTCAGAGAAGGGCAGCACGTTTTGTACTATCGCGAAATAGGGGAGAGAGTGTCACTGAAATGATACAGGATTTGTGGGGGGGGGGGGGGGGCAATCATTAGAACAAAAACGTTTTCGTTGCGTCGGAATCTTCTCACGAAATTTCAGTCACCAACTTTCTCCTCTGAATGCTAAAATATTTTGTTGACACTGATCTACACAGAGAGAAACGATATACATAATAAAATAAGCGAAATCAGAGCTCGCGGAAAGATATGGCTGTTCGCTTTTTCCGCGCGCTGTACGAAATTGGAATAATAGAGAATTATTGTGAACGTGGTTCGATGAACTCTCTGCCAGGCACTTTAATGTAATTCGCATAGTATCCATGTAGATGCAGGTGTAGTCCCGGCCAGTGAGCAGCGATGCGCTGGAATAAGGGAATAAGTGCCTGCTACACCTCCTAATTTACCTTCCTTTGCTTTTTCCTTTATTTCTACTACTTTATTTCTGTTTCTTGTCATGCCCTCAAATGTTTGCGGGCCTTGAGCGGCTTGGAAAGTTCATCCTTATAGAGCACTGGTGGGACAAAAATAAAGAATTAAAAATTTAAAAAAGGAATTATTAAAACTAGGAAAAATTGACGGCTTTTACACATTCCCTTATTTGGCACAGTGGTTGCCACAGGTGATGGGAACGTCCTGGAGGACCTGCCCGCTTCGACCCCCCACCCCCCCAACCCCTGAAAATCGTTGTACTACTTCCTTATCACATTAGAAGAGAAGGCGCCCGCTCGCGGAAAATGTGAGTTCGAGTCCCGATCCGCTGCATTCCATTATACAGTTAAGGTTTCTCCGGATGTGCAACGGCGAATACATGTTGTGCATTTCATAATGTCTGTAGTCGCCGCTGTACCTGCACATTAATGTGCGAAGGAATATCGTACTTTGGTACAACAAAGACCCTGCAATATCGTATATTTTAATAATCAGTGCTGAGGCTGAAACCATTAATATGTACTCAGCTGTAAATGGACTACCTGATCAAGATGCACAGTTAATGGAAATAAACTACAGAACACACAGGGCAGGTTCATTAATGAGAACAGGATACAATGTTTCATGAGTGAGGTACAAGAGATATGGGATGAGGTAAGCATAGAAAGAGATGCTAATATCAAACTAAATTTAATCTGTAGTAAATTTGTGTCATTATTTGAAAACTGCATTCCTAAAAAGTTATCCAGAAGATCCACTGAAAGAACCAAGCAAGCTACTGATAATTAAAAGAGTTAAAATCTCGTAAAAGAGGAAGGGGGCATTTATATAAAGGCCAGAATAATTCTAGAACTGATATTACTTGCATATTATAAAAATAATCTTATTTTAAGGAAAATCATTAAAATGTCAAGGAGCAAGTATATCCCGACTGAAATTAATACTGCAGACAATGAGAGTAAAACTATATGGAATATTGTCAATGAGGAGACAAGAAGCCACTCATTGTACAACGTACCATAGTAATTAAACTAAATGATAATGTTGTAACTGATAATTCATGAGTTGCAGTCACGTTTGACTATCACGTTCTAAATGTAGCAGCAAAAATAGGATTAAGTAAATGAGTTGTACAAGTCAGAGACTGTATTAAAAATGTAATTCCACAAAACATTAAGCCCACAGAAGGAGCACCAACATCCTTCACAAAAATTAATATAATTGTAAAGATTACAAAAAATGAAACCTTTTATGGCACTGATGAAACTTCAAACAATTCTGAAAGGTTGTTTTAAACTAATAAATAATTTTACTGGTTACGTACGTAAAGCGCCACTGACACAGGAAATTTTTCCAGAGAGATTAAAATATGGAGTTTTTAAACCTCTTCATAAGAAAGGTGACAAGACAAAATTAAATTATTATCGTCCAGTTTCCTTGCTGAAGCCTTTTTAAAACATATTCGGAAAACCATAGTAGTTGAGTACTTACTTATTACAAAACAGTTTCGATTCCAGAAGTGTTTCTAGACTGAGAATGCTGTTTATTCATTCACTCATCAAATGTTACATGCCTCATATAACAAAATATCGCCAGTTGGTATTTTATGTGATCTTTCCAAGATGTTTGATTGCATATATCATGTTAGTCTCTTAGAAAAACGTAAGTTTTATTCGTTAAACTGAAATCGCTTATATCACATTTAACGAACGTAATACAAAAGGTTGTGTTGAATAATTCAAACAATGTCGTAAAGATAGAATATTTTAGTGGCTGGGGAGAAAGCACTAAGAGAGTCCCACAAGGTTCCGTTTTGGTTACACTCCAGTTTCTCATACATGTGAATGACCTCTTGCTTAAAATTCATCAAGCGGAATGCGTATTTTTTGCAAACGATGTTAGTTTTCTAATAAAGCCCAACAAAGATAAAGCAACAGACGAGATTGTTTATAATGTTTTCCAGAGAATTATTAACTACACTCTATTCAGTACTGTGCAAGAAATCTAATCATACCAACATTTGTCATACCACATGCACAGGAGTAAACAATAAAGAAAGCCTGGTTGTACATATTGATGGAAACTTGAACTGGAAACAGCATATTAGTAAGCTACCAGGTACTTTCAATGACTTTTGCTCTTCGTATAATTGCTAGTCTTACACACAGACGAATTGATCTGATTACATATTTTACATGGTTCCCCTTATTAATGTCATATGGAATAATTTTCTAGAGTAACTCACCACCCAGAAAAACGTGTTGATTGCACAAAATAAAGCAGTAAGAATAAAATGCGATGTTGCCCACAGGGGTCATGTGGATAACTCTGTATTTTAGTTTACCATCGCAATGCATACATTAGCTAACGAAATTCCTTATAAACAGTGACTCACAATTTGAGAACAACAGTGATGTCTATATCTACAACGCTAGAGGGAAAAATGAATCATAATTAAAGCTGTCAATGTCTCAGAAAGGAGTTCAATATGCAGTAACAAAATTTTTTATGATTTGCCCAATAACACAAAATGTATAACCAAGAATCCACATAGAGATTTTCTTAGATTTAGCTTTAAAAATGCTCTGATAAATATTTTCATAAAACATTTCATCCCTTGTTTCATGACCTTAGGTGCTGAATTTCCAGAAATTGTGAAGCAAGTATTTTTTTTATTTGTAACAAAGAGTTCAAATACGATTTTACGCATATGTAGCTTTAAAATGCTTCACTTGTTCTTTAATAAATTTTTATTCTGAAAAAACAATTCACGTACTATTTCACTCCCATACGGGTTAAATTCACAAAACTGCTGAAACACTTGTTTGTTATTTCTGACCGAGAAACCAAATACTAATTTTCATAGGCCTACCTTCAAAGTTGGTTTAATACCGACATATTTTCAAAAATAACTATTCATCCCCTATTTGACTCTCTTAAGGAAAAAAGTTCGAAAAGTCTCTTCTTAGACGACACCTGCAGAACGAGCTCAACACAATCTTCAAATTTCAGGTTTCTGTTCTTAGCGTTTTGCGCTGGCCGATGATGAGTCAGTCAGGACATTGCCTTTTATACAATATATGTAACTGATCTGACGAGGGGTTTGTAAACCACCTCCTTTGTGGGTGCACTCCACTTCCTGAGGATTTCTTCCAACGTACCGCAGCGCGCTATCTGTCGTAAATGCGATTAGATTTATATGGTTTTCCCCATTTAATTGCATACTCCTATCTTAGAAGTGTAATTGCTTTCGGTGATTGTCCAGGAAGCTTTTTTATGTTGAGGGACAACCGTTTGTCCCTGCACCAAGAGTCGATTTTTCAGTTCGCTACGTTTTCTAGCCTTGCGATCTCACTAAATACAGTAGCTTGATCCTTGAGAAGTCTCATGGAAATTTAAAAGTTATCCATCAGGTCGTTCCCGCAAATGAGAAAAGTAATAGTCCTATAACACACAGCTAGCGTAGACCAGAAGTTATTTTTATGTCCGAAGGTTCCTCTGTGATATGTGTGACAGAAGCTCGAGAGTACATACACAAATTTAATATTCCGTACGACCGTGTTTTATTCGTTAGGCAACATTTACCACTTATTTCACTCGACAAATCTGCTTATATTTATAATACCAATACCATTTATTTTCTCACTTTATTGTTGGAAATATTGGGAACAGGATAGCGTAACGTCACATAAAGGATCTTTTCCTTTTTCCTAGCTGTTAAATCTCGGCGACTTACAAAACGATTTTCTAATGAGTGAAGAATTCCTCTCTGCTCTGTGGCGTCGCTTATCCGCTCCACGTGAAATACAAAAATGATTACTAGTGTAAAATGCCACATTACAAGAAACTAAACAACGGAATTGGGCATCAAATGTTCAAAATGTTCAGATGTGTGTGAATTCCTAGGGGACCAAACTGCTAATGTCATCCGTCCCTAGACATACACACTACTTAAACTACCTAATGCTAAGAACAACACACAACCCATGCCCGAGGGAGGATTCGAACCTCCGGCTGGGGGGACCATACAGTAAGTGACAAATCGCCCCTAACCGCGCGTCCACAGCGCGAGGCGAATTTGGCATCATGTTAAACAATTGCAACTTATAATTTCAGTGTAAGCGGCAAGGAAATGACTGTCAGTGTCGTTACTTACGTGACCCAGTATTTTGTCAGTGCTGCTCATCCTCTACGACGGACGATGAGTGCACCATTCATCCTTGTATGACCCAGTAGTACACTACAGAAGTCTCTAAGAATTCCCTGGTTCAAGTATTCACACGTGCTGAGATGTGACAATACAACCTGTCAACCTTCCAGAGAAGAAATTATAGCAGTAAAAACCAACTCATCACGCTGGGCATTGGAAAGAGTTCATGTGGACTAGTTGCACTAGATATCCCAGTCAAAACGTAGTCTGTGTAGAAGAAAAAACTATATGGAGCTATCGCTGCAAGGAAATACAGATCTACTAACATTAAATCGAAGGATCTGCACAACAGAGAAAACTGCAGATATCTCTGAATACTAACTAGGCTATCAAGTTCCCGGCCTTGTGGTACATTGTTTTTTATGTAATCAAGCTCCGTCAGCGGAGGAAAGATAAAACGGATAACCATCATTTCGTGTTTCCCGAGAAGCTGCCTGTGGATACCAATGACTGGCACTGTGATCTCGTCTGCTGTATGCCTGCGAATCTCAACACCAAGCCAAAAGAAAACAATACGGAATTAGCTGGGCTATGACGGTAACGAACAACATGTCCATCGTTTCGCACCGCAGAACATGCTACATGTGTGAAAATACACGTTTCTGTACCCTATCTTTTCAACAATAGCAAATGCTGTTACGACTTCCTTCAGAATCGGATTCACTAACATTTTGGATTAAATATAGCTAATTTATCTGATCAAGAATGAAGAAGAAAATCGTCCACTGCTTTTACGAGGAAAATTGTGAAGTCAACCGCCGAAATCCTAAGTCATGGTAGCCGGTCAGAGATCTGTGAGAAAAATTAAACTATTCTTCACTCATACTGGATTACTGATCCCATAAAATAATACAGTACAAATACTAAAATACATACCAGATCATACCTTCTATTACGACAGTAGCACGTATTATGAAGAGTAATATCTAGCACGCTATATCAAACTTGCTTGCTACTTCTTTCATTCTTAATATTTGTTTCATTTCTTCCGCAATGAGGACGTGTCGGCAGCAGATAAACCGAAAGAGTACAAAGTTCACAGTAAACTGACAGAAACTGAAACACCTAATACTCGTATAATAACTTGGTTTTAAAACTCTGTATACATTATTATCGTAATGTGTGAAAATTTAAAATAAACGGGTAACTTTTTATTTCGGATAAAATATGTGGAGATGATTATGTAGACATTATAATCGATCGTACTGATGCTTTAAAATTATTATGTTCATTATGAACATGAGCGGATGATACTATAAGGGAACTCTGAAAAACGGCAAGAAATAAGTAAAAATAGGTAAAAGGAAGAGAAACGGGATAGTAGTTTGGAATTGAGCTATGATGAATCGTTGTTGATTGACTGGTAGGAAGATAAGGGTTTCGTTTTCCGTCAATGACGAGAGTATTAGAGACAGAGCAGACGGTCAGAATGACTATGGCCGAGTTCTTTCAATGTAACCATTCTGTCATTCCTCTCAACGATAAAGAGAATTAACGATCAATCTAAATTTAGAGGACTGAACGCAGATATGAACCAACGTCGTCCCAAATATGAGTATAGTCCCTCAGCATTGTCCCATCTCGTTTTGGAGGTAGAAGCAACATAGCCTGCCCGCAGGTGCCTGGAAATCTTGTCATGGGTTTAAGGCACTCAACAAAGGCGGATGAGTGCCTACTAGGGCTTTGTCGAGCTGATAGGACCTTAGAAGGACCTTAGGCTGTTTTAATCATCACGCATGTGTCAATGTCACCCTCTAAGCTCCGTGATCGTGCCACAGGAAGACAGGAAACAGTAGGGACAAAAAATCATAAGCACCCTTTGATGCTCCGGATCATGTTCTAATTTCGTTGAATCGTATTTAACTGTCCCCACCGATTCCAACATGTACACGAGAGCAAAAATTGTAATTGCACTGCGCTCTAAAGGCGTGCGATCACGCTCCGCGGCGATGAAGCACCATAATTTCCTTAGAGAAAGGCTGAAGCGTCCGATGAAATCAGCAGTTTCCAAGGTTGTCAAGAACGTTTTTCTGTTGTTCATATCTCTGCGAACCGTCGTTTTCGACGGCGACATGTGTGGGAATCAATATCCCAGTGAAAGGAATAGTTTCATTGAGAAGCTTTATGTCAGCCGCTGAGGAAGCGGTGATGTGTTCGGAATGTTTGCCTTGGCCACTCTTCAGAAAACCGCCTGAATTTAACTGATCTTCTAACCTTTAGCGTACGGAAGTTAAAAGACGTAAAGTTTGTGTAAGAGAGGCTGAGTTGACCTTCCCATCGTGCGACAATTGCACGATGGCGATGGATCGAATTTTGTTGAAGCTTGGTCCCAGTGTGACTTCATTAACTCACCTCACTGATCACTTGACCTTCTAACTTCTGGGTTCTTTTGCGTGTGTCGAAACCTTTTTGTTTGAAGCGTCAACGAGCCCCAGGTTGACGTCGCAGGGCGCTACGCTTTTGCAGAGAGGAAGGTTGTATACAACTTGGAGCCAGATGTCAAAGGCAGGCGTCTCAATGGGTTGGAATTAGGGATTTTGAAAAAGTGATCCTTTAGTTCTATTGTACAGTGTGCTTAAGCCTTCGCCGGGGCCCACCATGGGGAGGAGAGGACCATCGTTGGTTTCCGTGCCTGGGCTGGCATCGTACGACCGAGCTTGTCTTTGTTATGAGTATGGCTGCCCAAAGGTTGGCCGCAAATCGTCAGCTGAATACGCTGCTGCGACTTTGTTTACACCAATGAAATGAGTTAACTCCTGAAGAAGCAGACAGTGCTGTGGAACCGGAGAGGTTGCACGAAGCAGCAGAGTTGTAGAACTACTATGGTCAACATAGTGTGTGGTTGGCTGGCGTGTGGACATGGTTTGGCTGTGGCAGCAGTGTTTCCTCCTTGCATTCGGAAGATATGGCAGCGGGAACACATGGAGGAATTCTACAGTAGGACATAGGAATGACTCGAGCCGTTGAGTATGCCTACAAGTAGATGTGTGCTGGAGTCATTGTGTGACAAGGATTTAAAAGTAAAAGTAAAAGAAATAAAAAATAAAAAAAAAATATCTGCTCGTATTACGTTTCTATTGACAGAGGAGTGCTTACATAGTGGTACTTGATTTTGTAAGGTGCTATGAGGCTGTGGACTACTGTGATCGTATCATAACTGTAACCGAATCGAAAAGGCACTGCGAACCCATTGGGTATGTAGTTGTGTCATAGAGATAAGCTGTGAAATTTTATCACCCGCCTATTCTAGATTGTATGTTTACACTACTGGCCATTAAAATTGCTACACCAAGAAGAAATGCAAATGATCAACGGGTATTCATTGCACAAATATATCATACTAGAACTGACATGTGATTACATTTTCACGCAATTTGGGTGCCTAGATCCTGAGAAATCAGTACCCAGAAAAACCACATCTGGCCGAAATAAGAGCCTTGATACGCCTCGGGCATTGAGTCAAACAGAGCTTGGATGGTGTGTACAGGTACAGGTGCCCATGCAGCTTCAACACGATACCACAGTTCATCAAGAGTAGTGACTGGCGTATTGTGACGAGCCAGTTGCTCGGCCATCATTGACCAGACGATTTCCATTGGTGAGAGATCTGGAGAATGTGCTGGGCAGGGCAGCAGTCGAACATTTTTTGTATCCAAAAAGGCCGGTACAGGACCTAAAACATGCGGTTGTGCATTATCCTGCTGAAATGTAAGGTTTCGCAGGTATCGAATGAAGAGTAGAGCCACGGGTTTTATCACATCTGAAATGTAACGTCCACTGTTCAAAGTGTCGTCAATGCGAACAAGAGGTGACCGAGACGTGTAACCAATGGCACCCCATACCATCATGCCAGGTGATACTCCAGTACGGCGATGACGAATACACGCTTCCAATGTGCGTTCACCGCGATGTCGCCAAACACGGATGCGACCATCATGATGCTCTAAACAGAACCTGGATTCATACGAAAAAATAAAAATGGCTCTGAGCACTATGCGACTTAACTTCTGAGGTCATCAGTCGCCTAGAACTTAGAACTAATTAAACCTAACTAAGGACATCACACACATCCATGCCCGAGGCAGGATTCCAACCTGCGACCGTAGCGGTCGCCCGGCTCCAGACTGTAGCGCCTACGGGACTGATGACCACAGATGTTAAGTCCCATAGTGCTCAGAGCCAACCATCCAGCACGGCGTTCCGTATTACCCTCCTGAACCCATCGATTCCATATTCTGCTAACAGTCATTGGATCTCGACCAACGCGAGCGGCAATGTCGCTTTACGATAATCCGCAATTGCGATAGGCCACAATCCGACCTTTATCAAAGTCGTGATGGTACGCATTTTTCCTCATTCCACGAGGCATCACAACAGCGTTTCGCCAGGCAACGCTGGTCAACTGCTGTTTGTGTATGAGAAATCGGTTGGAAACTTTCCTCATGTCAGCACGTTGTAGGTGTCGCCACCGGCGCCAACCTTGTGTGAATGCTCTGAAAAGCTAATCATTTGCATATCACAGCATCTCCTTCCTCTCGGTTAAATTTCGCGTCTGTAGCACGTCATCGTCGTGGTGTAGCAATTTTAATGGTCAGTAGTGTACTTTGTTGTGCCAATGCAGACTGTGTTGTTGGTTGGTGTTGGTAGGTGTTGTCTACACGTGTGTCACCGTGTTTTCTGTTGCTGTTTGTTGTATTTTCGGATAAGATAGAGTTGTTGTGCAGTGTTAGTTCTTGGCAACGTCTACGGTAGGTCTGCGCATGAAAGTCATATGTCTAATAAATGGTACATAGACATGTATCTGAGCTAAGTACTATAAATTCTTGGCGCCCTTTGAACTTTTTATTTCAATATTGTGCGTCGAATGTTTTTCATTTGAAGGTCAAGCGCAAGTGTTTGCCATGTTTACTTATGAGTGCGCTGTGGCATTGTAAGTTGTTGTCGATAAAACGAAGCGTTTGGCCATAATCCCACGCTTATACTATCACAGCCAAATACCACTATCAACGAAATCCTTCACCAGGTGATATTTACGTTTCGCAGTGCCCTAAAAATGTCTTCGTAGTCAAAGCTGCCGTTGGTCGCAATATTTCTTCTCAGGTTTGGATCTGTCCAACGAACACCGTGTTGAGAAGGTAGCATCATCCTGATTTTGTCTGAGTTTGAAACTATTCACCTGACCCGTGGAGAAATAGCTGTCAGTTCATTACTCAAACGTGTTTCCTTTCACAAGCATCGCTTCTGTCTACATGGCTTGCTTTCCTGGCTCCAAAAACAAGGTATTGAAAGCGTTCGGCGATAAGCAGCTTAGCTTTTCAGGGAGGATTTAAATTCAGCATATAATGTTTACAGCAGGGATTCCATGCACAGCAAGCTCTCGTGGTTCATTTCGACGAAGGCGTAATTGCTATTTGATTACGTATTCATTAACGATAAAATAATTATTATAAATATATGAAAGGAGCTGCTGTTCAATAAACAGAGATGATTCTCAATAATACGTTTTCAAAAAAATGGTCGCTTTGTGTACATCGGCCAATCAAATACAATATTTTTCGTATTTGTTAACAAGCTGAAAAATGTGTTAATCACATTCTTTGATATTAGTATTTACTTCCTGCAAAAAAACCTATTCTATGTTTTGATTTCCCTTTTTATTTGAAAAATAGGAATACCGGCTTCCACAGTTAGATGACTGAATAAATTCAATAAAAATTTATGGAGGAACCCAATTAGGTAAATTATCTGCCAGAATCGGTTGTCTTTTTGGAAATCGGTCAATTTTAACAGGAATATCTGCATTAGAGACATCTAGGACTTTTAGAGGTTAGTGAGTAAATAGTAGTTCGAATAGCAACCCATGTCTGGGAACGTAACTTACCCGTTCTATGACCATTTCTATTCAGATGTTTACCTCATCCACTTCTGCTTAAGGAAGTGAATTATGTGTGACGCAGTACAATTATTAGATAAGAATTCGAAATGAAACACAACGAAACATCCAGATATTGCATAAGCACGTTTGTTGTATGAACAGTTAAAAATTACGTATTTACATTATTCCAAAACGAAAAAGACCCAATACAAACAAATGTGCCTAAGTGATAAATGGATATTCTTTGTGTTTCCTTTCGAACTGTTACCTAATAATTGTACTGCGTCACTCCTTATTCAGTTCCTCAAGTGGAAGCGGATGAGTTACACATCTGAAATGAGACTGTCGTAGAACGGAAACGGTACATTTCCAAATATGGAATCCTGTTCAAAATACTATGTACTCACTCACATCCACAGTCCTAGAAGTCTGAAAAGGGGGTTTTCTGGTTACCTGTATGTGTATGAGAAGCCTCAAGACGACATTAGCTTTTTTAAGAAAATAGTCCTTTCTCGACATCTTCTAATATATGTGCACTTAAGTGGTAAGTTGGTACACTGAGCACACTAGGCGTGTTTTTAATGCACACCTTGCTTATGAATTTTATGTAGATTTTCGGTACTGAAAATCCAAACCAATTTTGAGTGCACTACAATGAAATTAAAATTTTGTTGAAAATAAGAAGCATTTTAAGCCCACTAGAGTTAATTAAAGAAATTAGAGTAGTTTTTATTCCCATTAAAAATCTGTATAGGATGAAATAAAAATTTAGTTGAAAATAAAGGGTATTTTGAGCGTACTAGAATTAAGTTGAAAAAATTAGAGAAGTTGATTCATTTCTATATGGAATGAAATAAAATTTTAGTTGAAAATAATGGGAATTTTGTGTGCACTACAATTAATTTTAAAAAAATAATTTGAGAACAAAATTATCTATTCCTTTATAGACAATCAAAAAAAATTCAGCAAAACATTTCAGTCCCTTTTGAAAGGAAACCCAGTGGGGATTTCTTTCTGGTGGTACTCTTGTTACTTCTTTCACCCCACCACTTCTTTGCTGAAGATCACTATTAAACTGCTACTTTTATGCTAACCATTGTCCACCCATTTTGTTTCTTATGGCTATGTCTTGCTTAGTACACATTGGCATGTGTAATATTCTATAACTTTTAATAATGTTTAACAATTTTTTAATATTATTACCATTTAAGATCCATGTCCTGTAATTTTTATCCTTTGTTTGCCCATTGTTTGCCATCTCTTGTCTCCGACATGTTCATTTTCATTTTTTGTGTTCCAGTTTCCAGTGCTGTCAAATTTTCTATTCATCTTTGGTCTAAATTTTTGTGTTTATTTTTGCTGTCGATTTTTGCTATCCAATACGTTAAAAAGTTCAGGAAAAACATAGAAAAAATTATGAACTCTTGAAAGGTAACGATATTTATACAAAATCAGTTACCAGTAAACTAAATTTAAATCCTTCTTGTGTAAATTCGACAACCCTTGCAGCCTTTTAGAGCTTTCTCCACAACAAATTCGCCTTTATACTATTCTTAATTATCTGTTTCCCTTTCCTCACTATGATTGGAATGATTTTCTTCTCAATAACGTTTATTAATTGCTTTAAGTATCTTTTTTATATATTTTTCTCTACTACATTTATTAGAACTCTTGATTCCACAATTATATCTTTTGCTTTATCATTAACAGTAACATTACATCCAAGCACTCTACTTGGAATTTGTCATCTAGTAAACTACTTAATTTTTCTCTTTCATTTTTGTAATACATTTTATTCTTGTAAAACAGATCTAAAATTTTTCCATTTTTATCTTCCTCCATTTATTATTACAAATTTTTTGTATAAGTAATTTTAATTATATTGAAATGAAAATCTACTTATTCTTAATGATATTACATGTTGGGAGACAGATGTATTTGCCTATACACTAAGGAATTTATAGAAAAGGAATGGTTTCTGTTATTATTTAGTTATTTAGGATATAACGTTTACCATGTTTTTTGTGCAGAGGATTGAAATGTAATTTGCTCTTGTTATGTATTTGAAGATTATTATATTTGTAAATATGTAGCAATCTTAGTTGGAATTAATAAAGAATATCAACTATTAATGTTAATTTCTTTATAGAGAATAATATAGTTACTTCAGAGAAATTCGAAACAGTTACTTAGGCAACAAACAGAAGCCTTTCTTTGGGCATATTTTGTATTGCTTTAATTCCACATAATCTGATCTTGATCTTGTAATTTTGATCTATTGTTTGAGTCACATCTCTTCCTCAAGCCAATAACTGGAACAGAAACAATCCTGTATATTTCTGAATGTAAAAATATATCTGTCTTTTCTTCAATAATTCTCAAAAGCAATATTAGAAATAATAAGATCTAATCCTTCTTGTAATTCTTCTAGTTATTTATAATTTCTTCTGAATTCTAATATTTCTCTCAATTTTATATTTTCGATTGTTTCTGTATCTTCTTCTTTATACAATATACTGTCTTTGTTTTCGAAAATAGTTAATGCTTTCAAGTAAACTATAGTCATGAAAGAATTTCCATTGAAAGCAGAAAATCATCTGTAATTATTTCCCGAAGTGGTTCTTTTTTGAAATAATAGAAAATTTCTAATTTCTGTCGAAAACTAGTATGTGGAATACAAATAAAACATTCATTTTTAGAACATTTTCATTTTTTCTTCATTTCCATAAATTAATTTATGTTGGTACCTTTAACAATATACACAGATATTTTTCCATTTTTTTTTCACCCAGAACACCTACATATGTGTACTTGTTTTTATCATTTTAAACTAAAACGTACATTATATGTATTCCACTTGGTGCAGAACCTAACCATTGCCTTTTAAATTGCTTTTTATTTCTGTTTGCTGCCAGCCAGCATGGCTGAGCTGTTCTAGGCGCTACAGTCTGGAACCACGCAACCGGTGCTGTCGCAGGTTCTAATCCTGCCTCGGGCATGGATGTGTGTGATGTCCTTAGGTTAGTTAGGTTTAAGTAATTCTAAGTTCTAGGGGACTGATGACCGCAGAAGTTGAGTCCCATAGTGTTCTTCTTCCTGTTTTCTTATTCTTTGTTCCACCTCAAAAATATTTTTCGTTTCTTCTTTTAAATATTGTGTATTATCCAAATATTCTAGTTTCCATTTTTCCGTACATAAGTCTTCAATGTTTGTTCTCTTTTATTAGATTTCTAAATATTCCATATTAATTGGTTTACATTCATTAATGGGATATGGAGAGTTTGTTGGTAATATTTATTCTTTTTTAGGCATAAACGGTATAATATTACTTGTTTTTGTTAATCCCAATTCTTCAATATTTATTTCTTTGAGTCCTGCAGTAAAGAAACTACTGGATTTATAGAAATATTTCTCCAGGTTTTACAAAGCATCTTTGTTTTACAGACATTACATTTCCATGCAATTAATGGACAAGCAGTTAAAACTAAATGCCGATAAAACATATATAAACTATTTACTATTAAAAACAGTCTTGATCACGATTTATTTAACAAGGTGACCGGTTTCGACCACTACTGTGGTCATCTTCAGACCTACAAGTTGTATACAAAGCTCTAATTAGAGGGCTACATACATTAAAGAAAATACATAAAGTTATAAAGCTATAAAGCTATAAAACGTTGAAGTACCATTGAGTAGGAACCTTTTTCTGTTGGAGAATCACTACTGGAGAAACCAGTGCACGTCTTACTATATATAATGGAGGCTCCACCCACTTCTGACTGCATAACGTCATTACTAACCAATGAGTTATAAGTCGAATTACAATTTAAAATTTCTTAGTTAAAAGAACATTGTCAAGAATGAGAAATAAATACACACTAAACTTAGCTTATTAAACAGCTATCGTCAATTAAGAAGCGTTAAAAATATTTAAATATGTAGGAAAATGAACTTCGGTTTGGCAGTACATGGGTTGCCCTCTCAAGGCCTGTCAGTGAACCATATGGAACCACTGGTTGCTATGGTGAAGTGGGACGCCGTTGCAAAGATGAAGCAGCAGGCTTTTTTCACTGAAGTTGTTGTAAAGTCGATAGTCGAACTAGTGGTTGCCATGGTGAGGACAAACGCCAGTGCAAAGATGTGGCAGCAGGCTTCTTTCCAACGAAGTTGTTGCGAAGTGGAATGGCAGAGACTGTCGCGTTAGACGATGTATTATTGAGCAGCAACATGTCTTTATTGAAACATTTCAATAAAGACATGTTGCTGCTTAATAATACATCGTCTGACGCGACAGTCTCTGACATTCCACTTCGCAACAACTTCGTTGGAAAGAAGCCTGCTGCCACATCTTTGCATCCTCATTATGTGCCCAACAAATCTTAACCTATCTCTTCTGTATCTCTGTCGATATTGGTTCAATATTTTCATAGGGTTCCTGTCGTGTTCTGTGTATCTAAATATCCACATGTTTTTTGGTGCCCCATATGTCTCTAAAATTTTCCGCTCCTCCTTCTCCAACTGTATACAAGCTCTTTCGCCGAGTGTGATCGTTTCTGATGTATACAGGGCAACATTTCTTACAGTTGCTGTGTAATGTCACAATTTGGTATTCTGTGATAGATTTTTATTGACATATGTTGTTTTCAACGCATACCAAAGCTTCTTCAAAAGCTCTGACCTGTCTCCTGCTCTACTGTTGCTCTGTATGTCACTAGTTATCTCCTCCCCAAATAACGAAAACTGTCGACTTTCTCAAACACTTGGCCACCTATCTTCCAGTCAGACTCAGTGTTCAATTCTTGGTCTTCTTTATGCAGTCTTTAGTCTGACCTTTTCTGCTGTTATGGCTAGATTTTTTAGTGCAGTCTTTGCCTCTTCTACTGTCTCATTTAAGAGTGCCAAGTCATTGGCAAATTCCAGTAAGTCCTCTGTTGAATTATGTTTGCCCTTCTACCCTATTTGCG
Organism: Schistocerca nitens; assembly: GCF_023898315.1. Classification (NCBI taxonomy): domain Eukaryota; kingdom Metazoa; phylum Arthropoda; class Insecta; order Orthoptera; family Acrididae; genus Schistocerca; species Schistocerca nitens. The sequence goes on along the minus strand of NC_064614.1, from coordinate 999,280,440 downwards.
CACCTTTGATCTTTATGTTACTATTTAGTTGTCTCCACTGTCTAACTACTTCATCCAAAACCAATTTTAAAAAATTGGTGACAGTCCATCCCTTTGCCGGACGTCTGTGGTTATTTCGAAGCTGTCTGACAGCGTACTGCGATGCCTGATCCTGGCAGCAGTATCGCTTAACGTTTCCTTTATTATTGCATGTGTTGTAGCATCCAGTCCTCTATCTTCTAACACATCAAGCATAGTACTTCTGTCACCTGAATCGTAGGCCTTTTGGAAGTCCACAGATGTCACCATTATCTTTTTCCCTTTCCTGTGTCTGTGTTATATTACTCTGTGTTATATTATCCTTTTTATCCCAAATATCTGTTCTGTATAGTTCCTCCCCTTCTTAAAGCCACATTGGTACTCTCCTATTGTCAGCCCCAGTTGCTCTTCAACTCTGTTCAGCATGATTCTCGACAAAACCTTGTACCCAATGTTTAAGAGAGAGATGCCCCTCTAGTTATCAAGTTCTTTCCTGTCCCCTTTCTTGTGCAGCGAAATATAATGGCTTATTTCTAGTCTATGGGTATTTTCTTATTTCTCCAGATATTCATTATTACGTTGCACATACTTCTTTCTATTTCAGGACTGCCCCACTTGATCTCTTCAGCACAGATACCGTCATTGGCTGATGCCTTCTTGTTCCTGAGGTTTTTAATTGCCTCTTCCACTTTTGCCCTGGTGTGTACACGAACTGACCTCCAGATTATGTCCCCTACATGCACTATGGGAATCATGTCGGGCAGTCTGGGTGCCCGAATCATTCGCTTGAACTATACAGAATGTTTTCAAACTAATCGCGAACAACTGTGGCCCATTGACATGGCGAATTGTCATCTGAAAAAATTCCATCATTGTATGGGTACTTGAAGTCCACGAATAGTTAAAAATGGTCTCCTTGCGGCCCGTCGAAGATCGGTTCATTCTACGTAAACACACCCCATACCATTATGCAGCCACCACCAGTTCTCACAGTGCCTTGTTGACAACTTGGGTCCTTGACTTCGTGTGGCCTGGTCCACACTCGAAACCCTATCATCAGCTCTTGCCAACTGAAATCGGGACCCATCTCACCAGGCCACGGTTTTCCGTTCATTTAGGGACCAGCCCACATGATCACGAACCCAGGAGAAGCGCTGCAGGGGATGTCGTGCTGTTAGCAAAGGCACTCGCGTCGGTCGTCTATTGCCACACTCCATTAACGCCAATTTTCGCAGCACTGTCCTAACGTGTATGTTCGCCATGAGCCCCAGATACTCCATTAACGCCATTTTTCGCAACACTATCCTAACGGGTACGTTCGCCGTGAGCCCCAGATTGATTTCTGTGGTCATTTCAGGCACTGCTGCTTGTCTGTTAGCACTGGCGCCGCTGCTCTCGGTAGTTAAGTGAATGCCCTCGGCGGTTGCGTTGTCCATGGTGAGAGGTACTGCCTGAAAATTAGCATTCTCGGCACACTCTTGACACTGTGGATCTCGGGATACTGAATTCCCTAACGATTTCCGAAACTGAATGTGCCATCTGTCTAGCTTCAACTACCATTTCTTATTCAGTGTCAGTTAAGTCCTGTCATGCAGCCATAATGGCATCCGGAAACTTTTCACATGGATAGTGCGAGTACACATGACAGTTTTGACAGTGCACTGCCCTTTTATATTTTACACACAGCATTGTCTGGTAGTGAAACATCGACTGTGAGAAAACCGGAACAGAAAAGAATGGAAGCATTTGAGATGTGATGCTACAGGCAAATGTTGAAAACTACTTAGGCTGATAAGGTGGGGAATGAGGAGGTTCTGCACAGAATCAGAGAGGAAAGGAGTATGTGGAAAACACTAACAAGGAGAAGGGACGGATGATAGGATATCTGTTAATATATCAGTGAATGACTTCCAGGGTACTAGAGGAAGATGTAGAAGGCAAACATGGTAGAGGAAGACAAAAATTGGAATACATCCAGCAAATAGTTGAGGATGTACGTTACAGGTGATACCTGGAGGTTGGCATAGGAGAGGAATTCGTGGTGGGCCGCATCCAACCAGTCAGAAGGCTGATGACTGAAAAAAAATTATGTGATGCTGCTGCCTATTTGTATATTGTATGTTGCTACCCCATGACTTTTGTCACCTCATTGTATATACCATCTAATTGAGAGCCACACAGTCAGATATTTGCTGTGCACAGCAATACCTAGGTGCGCATAATATGCCAAGCGATCCAGTCTTTGACAAATGATAACTACATGACAGACTAGTCGGATACTATGATCAGTTCAAGACGTTACATCCAGTCACTATCTGGTATGTTAATTCTCTTTTAGAACTGAAAATTCCTTAACCTTCAATGTAAAGGGAGTGGAAGGACTTGACCCATACAGTGACCATTTCATTTCAACATATTTATTTGCATCATATATAAATCATTAAGAGCATTACAATCATAAATCAGATAATAATTTCTTTAAGAAACGCTATTCAGGCAAACTTTACAAACTGCTTGTTATATAAAACCACAAATGAATTAATCTCTTAAAAAACATTTAAAAACCCGCCACTTGAGCCAATTTTACAAACTGCTTGTTATAAGAAACCACAAGCGAATTAATCTCTTTACAAACATTTAAAAAAACCGCCACTCGGGCCAAGAAAATCATTTAAAATAAACTTTACATCAAATAACCAGGAAATCAAATATTATTTCCACATAGATTGAAAACCGCCCCTCCCGGACGAGATATTACCAAATAACTTTACAACGTTATAGACAGTTTGATCAATAATAACCCAGTCATTTCCCCATCAAATTGACATGCACCACTAAGGCTGAATTTCACCGCAATTTAAAAAAAAAAAAAAAAAAAAAAAACGCTTTCAATTAAGACACATTCTTCTAGAAATCCCTCAAAATTCTTAAGACAAATATTTAAAACATTAAACCCGGGCAACCTTGGAGAGCCACAACAAGTTTTAGAAACTGCAGCTTGTACAATAACTGAGGACTGAGGTTGCGTGGCCGCGACTTGGCCACGAACGGTGGAGGCGACTGAATACTTATTTTAGAATTAAGATGTGGACTCCATTTGTAGTTCCACGCCGTTCAGAACACCGAAATCGGAACCAAACAGCACACGCGAGCTCAGGCGAAGTCCACCGCCCGCACGCCTGCTAGTAATTTAAAAGGGGAGGCTCTTCAATTCCATGGCCCACTGCTTCCGATCTCTGAAATATAAATCAGAAGCGACAACAGGGAACCAAACAACCCTTCATTCACCTTAATACTCAAATTTATACAGAAAACAATAATAAAACTGATTTCATTCCTTTAAACAGAACAACGTACACGAATGATGCAAACGGAACTGGCTCATTAAAACCCAAGAATCACTGGAGCACCTTATGTGGGCCTGTAAGGTACCACAAGGCAATCTTTAGATACGCAATATGGATCGTTCAGTAAGGCTGCGCACACGTATCAATGTTTTATACACTTGCCAGCTGAAGTAAGAACAATACTATTGAGGAGCGAAGCACACACTTAATAAGAGGCCTGAAATATCACATCACAGTCCTTGCATCGCTTTGCTGCCTCAAGAGCAATGATCATTATACACTCCTGGAAATGGAAAAAAGAACACATTGACACCGGTGTGTCAGACCAACCATACTTGCTCCGGACACTGCGAGAGGGCTGTACAAGCAATGATCACACGCACGGCACAGCGGACACACCAGGAACCGCGGTGTTGGCCGTCGAATGGCGCTAGCTGCGCAGCATTTGTGCACCGCCGCCGTCAGTGTCAGCCAGTTTGCCGTGGCATACGGAGCTCCATCGCAGTCTTTAACACTGGTAGCATGCCGCGACAGCGTGGACGTGAACCGTATGTGCAGTTGACGGACTTTGAGCGAGGGCGTATAGTGGGCATGCGGGAGGCCGGGTGGACGTACCGCCGAATTGCTCAACACGTGGGGCGTGAGGTCTCCACAGTACATCGATGTTGTCGCCAGTGGTCGGCGGAAGGTGCACGTGCCCGTCGACCTGGGACCGGACCGCAGCGACGCACGGATGCACGCCAAGACCGTAGGATCCTACGCAGTGTCGTAGGGGACCGCACCGCCACTTCCCAGCAAATTAGGGACACTGTTGCTCCTGGGGTATCGGCGAGGACCATTCGCAACCGTCTCCATGAAGCTGGGCTACGGTCCCGCACACCGTTAGGCCGTCTTCCGCTCACGCCCCAACATCGTGCAGCCCGCCTCCAGTGGTGTCGCGACAGGCGTGAATGGAGGGACGAATGGAGACGTGTCGTCTTCAGCGATGAGAGTCGCTTCTGCCTTGGTGCCAATGATGGTCGTATGCGTGTTTGGCGCCGTGCAGGTGAGCGCCACAATCAGGACTGCATACGACCGAGGCACACAGGGCCAACACCCGGCATCATGGTGTGGGGAGCGATCTCCTACACTGGCCGTACACCACTGGTGATCGTCGAGAGGACACTGAATAGTGCACGGTACATCCAAACCGTCATCGAACCCATCGTTCTACCATTCCTAGACCGGCAAGGGAACTTGCTGTTCCAACAGGACAATGCACGTCCGCATGTATCCCGTGCCACCCAACGTGCACTAGAAGGTGTAAGTCAACTACCCTGGCCAGCAAGATCTCCGGATCTGTCCCCCATTGAGCATGTTTGGGACTGGATGAAGCGTCGTCTCACGCGGTCTGCACGTCCAGCACGAACGCTGGTCCAACTGAGGCGCCAGGTGGAAATGGCATGGCAAGCCGTTCCACAGGACTACATCCAGCATCTCTACGATCGTCTCCATGGGAGAATAGCAGCCTGCATTGCTGCGAAAGGTGGATATACACTGTACTAGTGCCGACATTGTGCATGCTCTGTTGCCTGTGTCTATGTGCCTATGGTTCTGTCAGTGTGATCATGTGATGTATCTGACCCCAGGAATGTGTCAATAAAGTTTCCCCTTCCTGGGACAATGAATTCACGGTGTTCTTATTTCAATTTCCAGGAGTGTAGTTGCGACGCTAGTTCCCTTAAAACCGTGTAGTAAAACCTAGAGATCGATCGTTGACAAAGTGCCCTGTCTCGTCCATACGCCATGAGGATGAGGTGAATAGCTGGTTTGGCGCTGTGTGTCCACAATCGTGTCGTGTAATCAGTTGTGCCAGGTATCAGTGACGGCTAGACGGCAAGCCTCTTCACTGAAAATATTGACAATAAGAGTCAATGGTCCTCTACTACTGCTCGGCAGTTGTCGTGGCAGAGTCATGGCGCATATGAAGGCCTGATGGTCGGTGAATGCGGTGTGCCACAGCTCGCCACCGACAGTCGCTGCCCAAAGACTGGCTTGTGAAGTGCGTATGTCCAGGGCTGGACATGGGACATGGTGACGCATCTGATCCTCACGGCGTAAGACAAAATTCCCGCCCACCACGAAGTCCTCTGTAGCGCCTTGAAACAAGGGAGCTACTTGACTGGAGCAATAGATTGTTCGCTCTAAACGCTTCGCAGTACCAGAGGGGGCATACAGAATCACAAGCCGAACCGCGCCGATGGTGAGCACAACGATTCGCGCTGACAGCAAGTACTGAATTTCCATTGGTTCTACAACCATCGACTGATAGTATGGCCGTGCCAGCACCACCGTCGGTAGATGAGTTGACATAAGACCCGTATCCATAAAAATTCAGGGAAAGATGACGCTGTACCTCTTGAAGAAGCAAGACATCCTTTAACAGCTGGGTTTTGATAGTAGAACTAAGCCGTTGACACTGCCTGTACCTATCCTATTCACATACATTGGAAAGTACGATGACAAATCCTGCAGTCGTTTAAACCAGAAAGTGTCGCGTCCACCCGTCTGACCCTGTAACGTACATATTACTGATCGGCCGAGATAAGATGCCTGTCTGGCGATCCGCCGGTCGCGGACATCAGGTTGTCGCTCGAGTATGACATCATTCTTTCCATCTCCATCCCGGACGCCCAATCAACAAGCTTGAGGGGTGGTACGTTGGTCGACGGATGACATTCATCTGGTGTCTTAGTCACAAAATCGCCACGTTGCTCAGTAGTTGGTTAAGCATCGTCAAACTCATTGTCGAGGGTGGAAGTTGCCACAAGTGAGCCAGGAACCGTTGGAGTGGCCGCAGAGGGATTGTCCTCATCTTCCTGCAGCGTTTCACCATCTTGCAAACCGTTTCCTATTGACAGCCTCCTCTTCTTTCGATGTTAGGGCGACTTCTGTTTGTGGGAACGCGTATCTGCGTCCTATGGATCACGGCGAACAGTAGGCACCTCCCGTATCTCTGTGTCGGAACTTGAATTGATCTTCACATGCTCTCCTTCCTCAAACTGATGATGTGCAGACGTTGTCGCTGCTGTCGAGCACGGCGACAGTTGCGATACAGACCGTGGTGTCGTGGCCGCCGAAACTGGGCCCGCGAGGGTCGGTCATTGAAACGGAAGAACGTCCGCGTACATGTTCCTCGCTGCTTCAACGTATGTAATATGTAGCGTTGTCAGTTGCGATGTAGACGTCATGTCTGAATGTGGTACCTGGACGAGGCTTCTCTACAGACATTCAAGAGCGAACACACCCTTCCTGCCCTCACCCCGAACAAGTCCTAGGTTGACCGTCGTAAATGACGATCGGATGTGTTTGCGCAGTTCGATTCGCACCTGACGCACACCGTTCAGAAAAGGATACGTCTCGGGGGTGGAAAAGATATCCCTTGGTGGAACGGCGAATAAGCCGTTCGCACGATGCTTCATCGACAAATTTCAGGTAAACTGGGCTGGAGACGATCGATACACATATACCGAGAAGTTCCTATAGATCAACATGAATTACTTCACCGAGGAGATGTTGTACTTCGTAAGCCTTAGGTCGTGCTTACTGGGTCATTCATCATTTGTTTGAGACCTTGTCCTGTAGTTTGCGCAGGGTCGGCACAGTTACAGTCGGATTTGGCACGGTTAATTCGAAGGGGTGGGCAAATGCCCTTCCTGCCGCCTCCCGTACCCCCTGGATGGAGTCAGTGTACCCCAGCTGTCTGTGTCTATTGTAAATTGTGAAATAGTGCAAACGTATTTCTAACGTCTGCAAGTCGTGTAACTGAGGCGGGACGTGGGGCCCAGTCCGGTATTCACCTAGTGGGATGTTGAAAACCGCCTAAAAACCACATCCAGGCTGGCTGGCACATCAGCCATCGTCGTTAATCCGCCGTGCAGATCCGATCCGAGGCCGGTGCGCCTGCCTGAGTCCAGGAAGCAGCACATTAGCGCCCTCGGCTAACCTGGCGAGCGTCGTGCGTACTCGGTATGGAACGTTAATTTTAACGTAGCCTTTCTGTATGAAAGCGCTATCGTCGTTCAGGGTGATGTGTTTACACAATACCAGTACCGCGCGGGTAAACAACAGCATGCTCGCGGAGCGCCGCACAGAGCCGTGATCACGTCCGCTTCGCACCACAGCTGAGACCGACTGCTTGCTGGGCAGTTGCGTCAGCCACAGCGCCATCCGGACACGGTGTTTAGCTTAACTGCGCGGACTCTAGCGCACTCCTCTCGGCCGATCCACAATCCCAGTTAGCGCCACTTATCTGTAGTCCCTCTCCATGTCCTCCACGCTAGCTACTTTGTTCCCAGAGGAGGTCGAACATAACTGTGCATCAGCATCAAAGATGGTAGATTCATTGCCAATCACAGCGATTCATTTAAATAAAACCGTGACACCTGTTCTTTTAGACAACTCATTTCATCGTGAAGCAGGACCATCAGGTGAAAATATTGGAAGGAAGGGGTTCGTAGCTAAGAAATTGAACAGCTTGTTTCTAATTTTAAAAGAACTTTATTTATGAGCACTGACTTCAGGGGCAAGTTCCTTAAACAGATCCGTTGGGGTGGCACAGAAAGGAATATTTCGACGATGATGTCATCTAAATAACAAGCAGAATGTTTTAAAGGCAGTGGCGTGAAGCACATGAGGAACTACAATAACTCAACCACTAAACACGAGTACCCGGAGTGTTACTTTTTTCTGGTAGTATCAGAGTGTCGCCATCAGTTTTAGACACAAATTTTGCAGATGCTTTGTGAGTTGCAGTACAGAAACAATTTTAAAAGAAGCTGTGATTTTCACTTCATATTTACACTGTGTGATCAATAGTATACGGCCGCCAAGTTCGCGGCACCCACTATCGGTATTGCTGAAATTCAGTATGGTGTTGGCCCACCCTTAGCCTTGATGACAGCTTCCACTCTCGCAGGCATACATTCGATCAGGTGCTGAAAGGTTTCTCGGGGAATGGCAGCTCATTTTTCACGGAGTGCTGCACTGAGGAGAGGTATCGATGTCGGTTGGTGAGGCCTGACGAGAAGTCGGTGTTCTAAAAAATCCCATAGGTGTTCTGTAGGATTCAGGTCTGGGTTCCGTGAAGGGATGTTACTGTCGTGTAACCACTCCGCCACAGACCGTGCATTATGAACAGGTGCTCGATCGTGTTGAAAGATGCAGTCGCTATCCTCGAATTGCTCTTCAACAGTGGGAGCAAGAAGGTGCTTAAAACATCAGTGTAGGCCTGTACTGTGATAGTGCCACGCAAAATAACATAGGGTGCAAGTCCCCTCCACAAAAACACCTCCACACCACCGCTTCCCAATTTTACTGTTGGCACTACACACGCTGGCTGATGACGTTCACTGGGCATTCGCCTCACCCACACCCCGCCATTCGATCACTACATTGTGTACCGTGATTCATCACTCCACAGACGTATTACACAAGCGATCCCCAATCACCTGACCACGTTCAAAGTCCCTGAGTTCCGCGGAGCATCCCATTCTGCTCTCTCACGATGACTAATAAGTAGTGAGGTCGCTGATGCAGTAGGCTTGCAGCACGATGCACCTAATATGAAAAACGTTTTTTTTTTTTTTGGGAGGGGGGGGGGGTGTGCCCGGATACTTTTGATCACATAATGTATCTCAGAGGATGTCCATATTAATGTTATAAATTGTAAAATGGAAATTGTAACTTCACTTTTAACAATAAACCAGGAAATAATAAAGTAAGCCGTTAATCAGTTACTTTTCGTTTTTTATTCAGGAGCCGTGGAACACTCCTTCCTTTCACCCTTTGAAAACAGCATTACACACAAGACTTTTTTTCATTCAGTGGAAACTATCTAGGAGTAACAAAAGTAAAGAAAAATCGAAGTAGAAAATGAGAACCGTTTTCGTGATGTTGGTGCGCAACTTGTATGTCATGTTCCTACGACAACAGGTCTTGTGCTTCGTGGAGCTACTCTACGTAGTAACAGAAGCAACTATGACAGTTAATTTCTGATGTGTTGGACATTTCACCATTTTTTCACATCATGTATGCATTTATTTTGTAGCTTGTTGACTGTGGATAAATTTATTTTTGGGTTAGTATTACTAAATAAATTCGTAATCACTTACTGTACATGTTTTTACTCTGATAAGAGACATTTAGCATACTCTGTTAATCAGTGCTCTAAAATAGAGCATTTTATGTTTTCTCATATGACATAATTTTGTTGCATATGTTGCACTGGTTATCTACAAATATGAAACCTATCCCTGTTATTATCTCTACTTTTTTCATGTTAAGATAAGTTACCGCCTACATATTTCCATAAATTCAATCTTATGACGTATGTTGTTTCATTTAGTTGCATTTTTTTGGACTTCACTACCCACACCAACAAACAGAATTAGAGTGTCAACAAGACACATTTCTGAACAAATAACTGTGCTCTTTTTCGGTGGATTGTCTGTAAAAATCGTTAAGCTTCAATGCTTGTATCTATTACTCTGCACGTAGACTGTACTGCTAAAGTAACTGTGGGTGAGTGCTGATAATTCTTTGAACTCACTGATTTCTGGACGAGTCATGTTTCCTAAGCTACGTCTATTGCCTAAGGGAACACAGTTGGAGAACAAAATTTTAAGTGACTGCAGTTGTTTGATCACTGAACTTAGGTTTGGCAACTTCGTATGCTGGTTTTCTACAGTCAATTATTTTATGCTATTATTACCCAAATTTAGATTAATATAGTATTTAAGGCTTTTGTTTAGCAGTTTTGTTTCTTTATTACTAAAATTAATGTCAGTTTAATTAGTCAGTCCGCTGTAAAATTTGCAATAACCAAACTGGGAAAGGTTATATGTATTCTTATCATCTTTCCTGAAATTAATAATGGTCGGCTTTGCTTTAAAATTCAGTGCCATAGCATATGACGAACTGTTTATCATTATATTTACGCCTACTCTTGTGTTGTACGTCCAACCTTTCGCCCGCATCCTTCAGAACCCCTTTTGAATATTTCTGGCCAAAACACACTTCGTAATCGTATCTCCACAATAGTGTCTAGCTGTTTTTGGTAACTCAACTATTTTCGAACATAGAGGTCGGTAACTATACTCATTACCCTTCTATTGCACACATTAACTAAGAAGGGCGCGGAAACGTTAACTGCAACGAGGAACTGTCTAAACGTGGATTGCATCAAGAAACTTTGAAGCTTTCCAAGTAAGTGGCACAATCGTAAATTTTACTTTGCAATTCATTTCTGCACATATACTGCTTTATTACAAATGCAAGCGTTTCATTTCGATCTAAGCTTATGAATATGAAGATAATAACATTATATACTCGCCCATTACATTACATGTTTCTTTTACGTAAGAGTGATATATAAATAACATTGATTAATACGCAACTCATTTCTTCGAACATAGACGACTCAGTCTGAGAGCTGTGTGGCTTTAAAATCCAGTTTTGATACTTTAATGTGATGTGCCGAATCATTTTGGTGTCAACAACTTTAAGTTGTAATATACTCTCACTGAACTAATGTTATTTCTAGTATTCTAACATTAAATTCATGATTTTAAGATGTGCATAATGAAAACTGATTCAAGTGTGTTTCGCACTTCATTTTCAAATAGTGAGAATGAATTCCCAAGCCAGTACTTCACGTTGTGGTGTCACAGCCAGACACCACACGTCCTAGGTGGTAGCTTAAATCGGCCGCGGTCCCGTAGTACATGTCGGACCCGCGTGTCGCCACTGTGTGATCGCAATCCTAGCGCCACCACAAGGCAGGTCTCGAGAGACTGACTCGAACTCACCCAGTTGTACGGACGACAGAGCTAGCGACTAGACGTACGAAGCCTTTCTCTCTCATTAGCCGAGAGACAGAATAGCCTTCAGCTAAGTTAATGGCTACGAACTAGCAAGGCGCCATTAGCTTTACAGTGATTGTAATTAGAGTCTCACTTGTGTTCACCATAGAGATGTACAAGAAGAAATTAAAGATAAGTATATGAGAAACTCCGTTCTTTTCTTCATAGCATTAATTACGTATCCTGTTCCAGTACTTCACGCCCGTCTGCGTTAGTCTCGCGTGCCTTTTTAAGCCACCTCTATCTACAAGGTGTTGGCCCAGCTGCCGACACATCACACGTCTTGGGTACCGTTTGTAGATATAGAGATATTTTTCAGGGACGAACAGCTATAATTAAGGAATGTGAATATCTTGAAGTCTCACGACTGTTATTGTCTCTCTACTTACTCTGTACCTCTGGCTAAGAGACAGGACGTGAGAAATGGAATCAGGCGTATGTTTAGCTGGCAGAATAAAATAGATATTTTGACAGAAAAACACACCAGAGCGAGTATAATGTTAAAGAACTAATTCTCTTGAACAGTCACCCAAAAACCTCGGCTCTCAGCAAGCCGTTTAAAGATATGTGAAATGTCGTATACCGGACGACATAGAATTGCTCGCTTACTGTATGTTGTAACGTAAGGATTATGGTACCCATATTACAGGACGTATCGGTACACCTACTGACCTGCGAGGAGGCGCGCTGGAATATTAAATCCCCCACAGCGAAATTTCTTAGTGCTGTAGCATAATGCAGAGCCCTTCGACGTGGCAACTACTCAGAGCCCTCAGTGTTGCGTTGTTTCGCAAGGAAAACGGTAGCCAGGTACTCCGTACGCCGCGCTCTGGTTCATGTTATACCTATTGCTTGTACTTTTAGACAATTTTCAATGTGTGTGCCATTCTCACTTTATCCAAGCAAGGGACTGAACTGTAAAAGTACCTTTTCACGATAGTATTTATTACAAGAATACAAAAATATCTGAATAATTTTGATTCCCTTTGTTACGTGTTCGTATCATTAATTGTTTCATTTAGGTGCTGATTAAAGCTTTCGAAGCAAAGAATAATAATATTACTGCAACATATAAACATTTAACTGATTTCTAAAGAAATTATAACTTACCATAGAAGTTGAGGTGCTGGATATCCTACGCGCCTATTCACGCAAAACAAGAAATTGGAGTATCCGCTCGAAGTTTAAGGGCTTCTATCTGCATCAGGTCTGAAACGTTTTTATAGATCCGAAGAAGACAGGGAAGCAGCCTGCCACTGACAATGGTTTCATGTATGTATATATATGTGTGCTTCTTCATTTTCTCTGAGTTGTGTGACATGATCTATTGTCCATGTGTATATGTTATGAAATGTTTTTCCTTTATGCGGGAGACTTGTGAATATGTCTGATGAGATAGCCTGGTGTGAATCACAACCTGTAAATCAGTATAAGGTTTGATTGGACTTTTAGTTAACATTTACATCAGACGAAAGAATATGGTGAAAATAGGAGCATAGAAGAGATGTCACCTTAATGGTTCAATTGCAATATTATTGTCTCAGTTACCATTAACCAATGACTTTGAACACTCTGGAAGATGGTAGCCTGCAACTGGGAAGAGTTATTGCGACATGCAATAAGTTCGATTACAGTTATACATTCAGTGATCTGAAAAAAGAAAAAAGACTTGTGAGATGGAACTAAAACTTTAATGAAACTGTATGTATACAATATAACATGCTGTAGAGCATAAAACTGTTAGTTTGTTAATGTTAGCATGCAGTTAATACTAGATACCTAGTATTTGGTGGGAGAAGCAATTTCCTGTTAAGCAAGGTATTTGAGTTATCTGGTATACACGTGTTCACTGAGGAGGTAGTAATGAATGATTACCGCAGAACAGCTAATTGCAGCTTGACAGCAAACACAGGGTAATTGCACTAGCTGTTGCTGGGTTCACCTCCATTGCGTAACGCAAATGTTACGTTAACTACATACAGTGGTCAAATTATCCCGGTATTTGGACTGTGTAGTTTGCTAGCGACATACCGTGGACAATCTCAGGTGGTTTCTTTTCAAGTACTGTGTTCATCATCTGTAAATATTTTTGGTCTTGGTTTATTTGATGTATTCTCCTTAACTGTGCGCGATGACGTACTAGCCGTCACTAAAAATGTTCCCACAGTGTTTCTGAACTATGTCAAGAGTTTTCTGACATTTTTTCGCCAGCTTTAGGTTGCGCGAACAATGTTCAAGCGCATATTGAATTGGAGGGCAATGAACAGCGATCGCACAGTGCCTCACGCGCTTTGAGTCGAAGTTGCTAAAACATTGCATGAACTTGAGGATCAAGGGGTGATTGAACCGGTGACAGCATCATCATGGGCATCACCGTTGGTTATCTTAACGAAACCATCAGGCAAATTGCGACTGTGCGTGGATTTTAAAGCCACCGTCAATCCTCAACCTGTTGTTGCAACGTTTCCTTTGCCACGTCCAGAAGACTTGTTTGACAAATTGTGTTCAGGCAAATATTTTTCTAAGAGTTGCAAGATGCCTATCTTCAGATTCCTGTGGCTGAAGAATCCCAGAATATTCTCGTCGTGAATACTCATTTAGGTCTCTACAAATTTAAAAGGCTTCGGGTGTGACTATGCACCAGCACTATTTCAGCAGTACTTAGACACTTTGTGAGTCGATTCCTTCATTGTGTAAAAACCTAGATGACATCGTAGTTTCTCGTTATACGCAGCAAGAACACGGTAACGCCGACGCGTTCTCCCGATTGCCAATAGCTAAAGACACGCTGTTCGACTCTTCCGAACGGGCTTGTATGTTCATCGATGTGCAAAATGATGTTGTAGAAATTTTTTCTGTTGACTTTCGTCGTATAGCCACAGCAACGGCTAACGACCCAGTATTAAGTGTTTTGCGTTATGTCATTACGCAATGGCCTTTGTCTAAAACTCGGATTGAAGACACGTTGGTTCGTCGTTTTTTTTGTGCACCAACAACTGCTTTTTGTACAACGTGGTGTCCTCTCGCTCCGCACGGAGAACGATCAGCCTGGTGTTATTGTTCCAAGTTCGTTGCAGTCAGCTGTGCTACGATTTCTTCACTCAGGTTATTACGGTATACTACGGACAAAACAGTTAGCTCGCCGTCACTGTACCTGGTTGGAATTGATGCTGACATAACCAAGATTTGTTCTTCTTGTTCTGTGTGTGCCGAAAACCAATCCGCACCACCACAGAAATTTTTCTCTTGGCCTAAGGCAACTTTGCCATAGAATCGCTTGCATTTAGATTTCGCTGGTCCTTTTTGGCACTTACAATGGTTAATTCTTTTTGATTCTTTTAGCGATTTCCCATTTGTTGTTCACATGTCATCGACATAGTCTTCTACCATCAAAGCCTTGTCTTCTGTCTCTTGCATAGGATTGCCACAAGTCATTGTCACTGACAATGGACCTCAGTTTGTCTGCAGAGTTCGAAACCTTGCAAGATCCCCTCGCTTTTAAACTGATACTGTTATTACTCAGCCGCGAGTCCGTAGAGGGTGGTATAAGTGACGTACAGTATAACTGGTCAGAATTTCCATCCGGAATTTGTGAGTGTAAGTCGGACCTTCCTTGGTGGCTCGTGTCGTCGGATTTCCTCCTACCTGTGCGCGGTGCAGCAATCGTAAATGTCGTCCCGTGCAGATTCTTCATTGGCGAATTGGATGTCTCTTCGGTGGAAGGTAATTGTCTGAAACTGCTGTCGATCAACTTTGGCGTATCTATTTACTCGAAATTAACATTCAGAATGCCGTAATATCACTTTTATTCCTATTAGATCTAATGTCTAGGTGAAATCTCGGCACCTTGTAACGTAGCAAGTCATTTTATTTAGTTACAACGCAGCTGACGCACCTATAAGATGCCGCTTGTGCCAGTGTTTCAGCCACTCAGTACAACGCTAATAATATTTATACTCTCTATGAATCTAAATAAACTACATAAGTACTTTTCTGATTTTGTACAGGGTTTACACGTTGCTTTTTGTTACTACTAAATTTATACTGTCCAAATTTGAGTTCGTTATTTATCATAAGACGATAGAAAATTTTACCTGAAAGTGAAAAGCAAAACGCTTCTGGCATTTAAAAACCGATATCGTAACGGCAATAGATTAACTTTCAACATCATATATAGTGTTATTATATAAAGTTAGGTTCCTAAAAATCAGTTAACTAGAATCTTCCCCATATTATAACATTTGTAATTTTTATTTGTCGTAATACTGGAACCTTTTAAAATTAATATACAGTTATATTTTGTTATGAGTGCGTGGTCGTGATTGACAGAATGAGTGAGTGACATATGAAATTCGAAATGTTTTATTTTGTGAAAATCTATTGAAATGCAAACCGTGGGGAAAATTTCTGGGAAAAACCTCGCGTCATGTGACATATGTCTGAGTGAGCATGCTTTTGTAAAAGGGAGACAGAAAAGGAGATTAAGAACTGAATAAGATAGATACTTAATTTTTTAATTATTTCATACTTTATTTGGTTTATAACTAAATCTAATGTAATGCACTGATCTTCTGGTTACGTAAAATTACATTCTAAATTGTGACTGGATAAGAGAGGAGTTTGACTCGAGAATCGTCTAGAAAGAATGTCTGATTGATCATTGAGATCAATAGCCAATCAGAATTGAGAGCTTTCCGCGTGGAGAGAGAGGTGCTATACGTGCGAGAACACTGCCCAAGGGGGTCACTTTCGAAACATTGTACCAACACATCACGTTAGAGCGTTCTTCGCACATAGTACGAAAAAGAAAAATTAGAGACGTAAATTCGATTATTGCTAACAGAATGCGATTTGAGTGGGAAGCGTTTTTGTGAACGTTTGATAATTTTATGTGCCTTCGTATGAAAAATAACCCCGAGTGAAATATTTTGGTCGATTTTAGAAAATCCGCGTTGTATGTTTCGCATTCGTAACGGAATAGTATGGCGTGAATTTCTGTAAAAGGAAAGCATTGAATCGATCGAATGATTAACTCGATTGAAGTTGTGGGTCAGTGACTGTTTGGATCCTGGATAATATTCGGGTAGAACTTACCAAATTTTTGGAGGGTTTCCTCTGATAATGTGTAGCACATATTTATAACTGTGAAGTTACAGATACAATATTAGTGCAGTGGACTCGATAACCACTTCGAGTCTTACTGGCAATAAACAGTCAACAGAACTTTAAACTTCTTGCTACAAGAAGATAAAACCCACCCGAACGCCCGATCCTGATCACGAACTTTTAGGAATTGATTTTTAACTAGAGTTTTGCGAGCTCTGTCTGGTAGGAATTAGATGGTGATTTCCTTAAAACTGCTTTGCACCACTAGATAGTACCTGCTACGACAGAGTGAAGGGACAACGAGCAGACAAGAAGCCTGTCTAGGTAGGTGGACTGAACTGTTTGAATGTGATAACAATACGAAGAGAGCTGAAATGCGCCCCGCAGCAACCTGACTTTTTTTTTTGTGCAGTTGCATCACTTGATATCTAGTTGAACACTCGTCCAGTGTTTAATATAATCAAGTTACAGTTATTGCACCATATGGGATCGCAATCGCTCTTAAGATGAACCCGTTATCTAGTATTTCCAGCGCACTCTTTCATATGTCTGTGCTAGAAGAAATGTTGATGCGATACTCACCCTTGATAACTAATGTTAAAAATACCATTATGTAACAGAATATGGCCAAAGCCCAGATCACCATAATTTTAAACAATGTTTTACTACAAACCTTAGAGAAAAATTTTCATACAGAATTACATTTTATGCCAAGCTTTATCTATAAATTGTTTTCAAAGATATTCCTTAAATTTTGTTAAAAGTTCTTAATATCATATTACATAAGATAAATCTAAAACTGTTTTGGAAAATTCCATATATGTCTTATAATGCTATATGGGAACTAATTCTATTACATACATAAATACTCGAAACCAGACATGCAGTTAATAAATTGTGATTTTTCCGTCTGGAAAATATACACTATATCCATTTACTAAAGCAGCTACAACTAATATTTTAAATTGTTGTTAGCAAACATGCTATATTTACGAGATTGCGTACGACAATATGTCTAGGTGAGAGGTGACACCTCTTTACCCGATGTTTATCAACGTTCTGTGGAAATCTCCTTGAAACTTTCTAGCTACTTGCCAAATATGATCCAGGTGCGAATCATAATCTTCAGAGAGTATAGAAAATGGGAGGCTAAGTTGTGTCCTATCTTTCACCACAAAACCAAAACAAATTCATCGAATTCCTTATTGGCAATGTCAGAATACAGACATTTAAGCAAAATTTTGGACTTAGTATTTCTCCATCATGTTTGGCAGTGCAACAGATATATCGCTTACTTACCTAATGCCAAAAGTACGGCAGTCCGTTACGTACGTATGGAAGGTCCTAAAGTCACACCACAAGAATCCTTATTGGTGTCTTTTTCCGAAATGTCCGTAAAAGAAATGTACTCTAGGACAATCTCAAATTTAAGTAGAAATCATAAATTTAGACAACATTGTCTATGGTGCGAAGCAATCTGGTGACAACTTTGATTACAACAACAGTCGGGATCACAACAACATTTACTTATTATTACCGGTTTCGGCTTTTGTTAAAGCCATCCTCAGGTGTAAGCGTAGGCTTCCGCGGCCGTTGTCTTCTTCAATAAAATTCTTCAGGGTATCAGACCGCATCGTCATAATTTAAAATGCGCCAACGTTTCGGCCAGCGTTGCAGCTAGCCTTCATCAGGGCCTTACGTTAACGTAAGGCCCTGATGAAGGCTAGCTGCAACGCTGGCCGAAACGTTGGCGCATTTTAAATTATGACGATGCGGTCTGATACCCTGAAGAATTTTATTGAAGACCATCCTCAGGTGTTTTAGGCTCCCTATGGCTAGTACTGGCGGCTGCTCGTTTCTTTACGTGATACTACGGTCGTACACTGTTGTACACTTACTTAGTACATCACAATTTGGAATCCAGAAAAGTTGCTCGACTGAGAATACTATTTATAATACATTCATTCACAAAATAAAAGTCCTAAGAAGAAAAATGTTGCCAGTTGGTATTTTTTTAATCTTTACAAGGCGTTAGATTTGTAGATCATGTTACTCTCTTAGAAAAAACGTAAGTGCTACGTAATCGAGGGCATTACATACAAATCGTTTAAACATACAAAACAGAATGCAAAACGTTGTGCTGAATAATTCACTGGCCACAGTTGGCCTGTTAACGTGAAGGAAGGTACCGGTGCTCATAAGGCTGTGATAGGCTCTATGACAACAGGTCTGACAGAGAATGTCAAGGAAGGTAGAAGTACATTTTTGCTTAGCAAGAGTGAAAGGATACAAATTTCGGAGTATCTCAGAAGTCAGCACCAAATATTCGTTGATCAGGACGGAAATGCGGAAAACAAATGGAAAATATTTAAAGAAATGTGACAAGTATATTCCGAGTAAGGTCTCAAGAGCCGGGAAAGACCCACCATGGTTTAATAGCTGTGTTAGAAAACTGTGATGTAAACAAAGACAACTTCATCTCAGCTTCACGAGAAGTAAAAACCTGTCTGACATGCAAAAGCTAAACGAAGCGATATGAGCGTGAGGAGAGAAATGAGAGAAGTGTTCAATGACTTTGAAAGTGAAACTTTGTCAGTCGACCTGAGGAAAAACCCTAACAGATTTGTGGTCGTATTTAAATCAGTGAGAGAGTCAAAATCATCTATTCATTCTCTCAGCGACCACACCGGCACCGATACGGAAGATGACAGACAGCAGGCCGAAATAATGAGTTCGGTCTTCCGAAGTTGTTTCAATCGTCGTGCGAACGTCGAAATGGAAGACACTGAGATAACTGATCGCGGAACTGAAAAGCAGCTACAATCGCTTAGTAGTGGAAATGCTTCAGAACCTGTTGAGATACCTATAAGATTCTACAAAGATTATGTGAAAGAACTTGCTCCTCTTCTAGCAGTAGTTTACCGTAGTTCGCCTGAGCCATGAGGGGTACCTAGCGACTGGACGAAAACGCAGTTATTTCAGCTTTTAAGAAAGGGCCGTAAGGAAGATCCACAGAATTATAGACCTTTATCGTTGACGTCAATTTGCTGTACAATTATGGAACATGTTTTTTGCTCAAGAATTATGACGTTATTGGAGAACTAAAATCTCTATAAAAATCAAAAAGGATTCCGTAAAGAGATCCTGCTAAACTCACCTCGCTCTGTTCTTCAGTGAGATCCAGAGCGCCGTAGACTATGGCGCCCAGGTTGACTTCAGGAAGACACTAGACGCCGTCCCGCAATGCCGCTTAGTGGGAAACTTCTTTTCGGACAGAACTCAACACGTCGCTCATAACGGAACAAAATCGATAGATGCAAGGGTTATTTCCGGAGTACCACAAGGAAGTGTAGGAAGTGTGATAGGAGCGATAAATAATCTAGTAGAAAGCTTAGGATGCTCTCTAAGGCTGTTCGCAGATGATACGGTTATCTATAACAATGTAGCAACGCCTGAAGGTAGTAACGATTTGCAAAATCTCCAGAGAACTGATGAATGGCGCAGGCTCTGGTAGTTGACCCTGAAAGTAAATAAATGTAATATATCGGGCATACATAGGAGAAGAAATCCACTACTGTATAGCTACGCTCTTGATGTCGAACGGCTGTAAACAGTATCTGCCGTAAAATTTCTTGGAGTGTCTATCCAGAGCGGCAGTAAGTGGTATGACCACATGAAACAAATAGTGGGAAAGGCAGATTCAAATTCATGGGAATAATCTTAAGAAAATGTAACTCATCCATGAAGGTAGTGGCTTATAAGGTGCTTGTTGGACCTGCTATTGAGTACTGTTCATGTTTCTGGGATCCCTATCAGAGAGGATCGATAGAAGATAAAGAAAACATCCAATGAAGAGAGGCACGTTTCGTCACGGGATCATTTAGTCGGCACGAGAGCGTTACAGAGATTCCAGAATGAGATTTTTCACTCTGCAGCCGAGTGTGCGGTGATATGAAACTTCCTGGCAGATTAAAACTGTGTGCCGGACCGAGACTCGAACTCGGGACCTTTGCAGGAGAGCTTCTGTAAAGTTTGGAAGGTAGGAGACGAGATACTGGCAGAAGTAAAGCTGTGAGGACGGTGCGTGAGTTGTGCTTAGGTAGCTCAGATGGTATATCACTTGCCCGTGAAAGGCAAAAGGTCCCGAGTTCGAGTCTCGGTCCGGCACACAGTTTTAATCTGCCAGGAAGTTTCGTTACGGAAATGTTCAAGAAACTCCATTTGCATACATTACAAGAGGGGCGCTGTGCATCACGGAGAGATTTTCTATTGAAATTTGGAGACAGCGCTTTCCTGAAAGAATCGGACAATATATTACTTCTCCCCACATACATCTCTTGTAATGACCATAAGGAAAAAAAATCGAGAAATTAGAGCCAATACGGAGGCTTAGCGACAATCAGTCTTCCCACTTGCTATTCGCGAGTGGAACAGAGCTGGAGGTCTAACTTACTGGTACAAAAAGTACCCTCCGCCACACTATTAGGTGGCTTGAGGAGTATGATGGAGACGTAAATGTCTATGTAGATGTTAGCAAAGGCGCTGACGTCGGTCATCTGCTGCCGTAGCCCCATAACGCCAAATTTGGCCGCGTTGTCCTGACGGGTACGTTCGTCGTACGTCCTGTATTGATTTCTGCGGTTATTTCACGCAGTGTTGCTTGTCTGCTAGCAATTTCCGATGCTCTCGGTCGTTAAGTGAAGGCAGTCGACTACTGCCTTGTCTGTGGTGAAAGGTAATGCCTGAAATTTGGTATTCTCGGCGCACTGTTGACACTGTGGATCTTGGAATGTTGAATTCCCTGATGATTTCCGAAATGGAATGTCCCATACGTCTAGTTCCAACTACCATTACACGCTCAAAATCTGTTAATCCCGTGCGCCGCCATAATAACATTGGAAAACTTTTCACATGAGTACAAATGACAGCTCTTCCAATACACGACCTTTTTAAACCTTGTGTACGCGATACTACAGCCATCTGTATATGTGTATATGAATATCCCATGGCTTGTCAGCTCAGTGTATGTTTCCTAATGCAATTCGTCAGAGGTAATCAATCAGAATCTGAGAAGATTAGTGATGTCCGTAGCTATAACGCTAGAGGAGAAAATGATCTCTATTGCCCGTCATCAGTGGTTCAGAAAGCAGTTCTGTACTCAGCAAAAAGAATTTTTGATGATTTACCCAATACTAGAAAAGGTCTGACAAGTACCAAAGGCAATTTTAAATCGAATGTAAAATCTTTCCTCCTTGAGAAGTCCATCTACTATATGAAGGAATTTTTATTTAAAAACTGGTATCCTTTTAAAAAATCTCATTTTTAGCTGTAGTTACAAGATAAGGACTAAAATATTGTAAGTTCATTATTGTTAACACTAGTCACGTATACATATAAGAACATATAACAGATCGTGAGTTTCAAGGCATCACGTGATGTTAAAGTAAAAAATTATCATGAACACTCTAAATTCAAAATCATCTTTAAGCGCAGGATTGCATAAGTATGCTTCGTCACTTTTCCAAAATAAGTAAATGGAAGCTTTCTCTGAGCAATTCTTAGTATTGATGTTATACATAGAGACGCTTGCAGCTCTTAAAATCCTCAGCGAGTTCAGCGGAATACAAAAACGTTCAACGTCACATTTTCTGCTCGTCATATTCATTCCTTAGTATCAATATTACATAAAATGTCGAGGAAAGTTATTTCCTCAGTTGTAGGTATTTCTTTTTCGATTACTCTTCTTCTGAGTCTAGCAGCAATATTACTCTCTTTAATATTTCATTCTTCGTATCAGAATAGATGTGTCTCTGCAATTACTTTGCATAAGTCGTTTCGAAGTGCCGTATGATACGTCAACGCCATCATCCTCCTGTGGACGCCTGATGTGAAGACAGTACCACTGACTTCGAATGAAAGTTTTTTCTTCCATCGTTTTTGGGGAAAATAATCATCGGAACTAACTGTAAACAGTTGTCGCCTTATAGCGCTGTTATGATGGAAGAGAGAATTCTCGGTAATCACCTTATAAGCGCTGCAAAAATAGGATTGTAAATTGAACTCCGAAGAAACTTTGAGCAGCCAAGTTCGTTAATAAGGTATTAATTTAGATCAGTTTCGGTAAGACTATGTTACCTTCTTCGGACATGTAAAGACAGAATAAAATTGACAGGATAATAATGATACAAAAAGTGTAACCCCATAAAGTTGGAATGCCACGAATATGGGAAATTTACACACATTCAGGTTTACGATTCATACGAAGTACGCCATCTGCCCTTTGTATCGTGTGATATCACAAATGTGTTTGACATCGTAATCTGTATTCATCTGTGGTATGAGCATGAACACTAGCAGTCGGCTTATCGATTTCATGTTATGTACGAGTATATACAGCTATTTTATGTATGACATGACGACATGTGTTGTCTTCCATGATGATTACACATACATTTGTGATAAGACACATTAAAAACCGCAGACGGAGGAGATTGTAAGAATTGTAAAGTCGAAGGTATGTATGGACATGCCAACTCTATTTGGTTCCACCTTTTGTAAAATTATTACCCTGTCAATCTGGTTCTGCCCTTGTAGATCCGAAAATGGTCATGTAGTCTTACCAAAACCGGCCAGTTGAATAAATACTCTACCTGCATTTTACCTGTTTGGAGTTTTTCCGGATTTCATTATACCACAGGTCGCTCCCAGTCTGGCAATGCCAAGTATAAATAGGAATTATAAGTTACTGTAGAAAATGCTTATCATTTCGTCTCAGAAGATCGCCGTTTATTGGCAAACGATAACTCGCGTGAAACCTTATCCAAAAGTTTCACTGTTAATCTCAAATATGAATTTCCTGTCATCAGTTGCATCTATTTTGTCCTAAATATTGAGAATAGGGAAACTAAAGTTTAATGATCTAATTTTGTTACTTCTTGCAGTCTCAAAAGAAGCCTTTATTGTTCCAGTTTCCTCTAAAGCACTGGGTTTGCAGCGGGCAAAACTGCTCTACAGTTTAAAGTCTTTGTACAAACACTATAACTTGCAGTATTAACTGCGGATTTAGCATTCTTCATGTATGAAAATACTGTGGTTGAAAACAAAATAATTTGATCAATTAAAATTAGAAACACAAGCGACCACATATGACATTGAAATAGAGGTGATGAAGTGGGTGCTGCGATGATATGAAGGTACTGATGGTGTGTGAGAAAGATCATTTTTGATAGATATATGAAAATATGATTGCTGTAATGGGGAACCACTAATAAATGGGAAAGGAGGAGGGAGGAACGAGAAAACAGTCTTACTCTAAGACAGGGCATTGACAGTATTAGAATCTAGAAAAGGTACAGATTTCAGTGTTTAGAAGTGATATGACTGAAGAGTCGGTGAAAGAAAATTGACAAAGCATAGAGGTAGAAGTATACAGAAGATGTTGATGTGCTGTAAGACACTTAACTCTTTTGGCGAATTTATTGAGTCCGAAGGTCCTCCAGGTAGGATAAAACTTTGTAGAAAGTGAAGGAGCTAGTGTAGAACGATACTATGGAAGCGATACAGATGGAAACACTCACAAGGTGAAACGTCTCCATAAACCTCAGTGTTTATAATCCTGTTGTGGGCCTGGTTCCTGTTGATACGCAATCATTTCCTTGCTCGTCTTCGTGCCTCTTCTTTACTTTGCCTGCGTGTGTGCGTGTGCTTGTGCACTTTTTATTTTATTCTGTTTATATCGTCCTGTTGGTATATACTTTCCATAATTTGTCTTGCAGTGTGCCATTGGAAGTGCAGTGTATCATTTTATAACCAGTTTTCCTTCTGTTGTCATCTGTATGTGGGAGTGTTCTTTTATGGTAAATTTTTGATACAAGATAAGGCTGAATTTTCGTGTTTTTAAGATTATTGCAATTTTATTTCGGTGCTAGTTATAGGATATTACGTGGTTGACAAATATGCTATGTCAGTTATTACTTTTTCTAACTTAGTGGTCTTAAAATTTCTGCGGTTTTGGCCTATATACTGGTCGACAAAAGATACACATAAATTAATATACGCTTGATCTGCTGAATGTTTCTGTGGATATGTATTCTTTTCTGAATTTCTTTAAGTTGTGTTGGGTGCGGGATAGTGCTTTTGAAGTCCCTGTTTCTATAAAATACTGTATATTTTGTATAATATTCTCTTACGTTAGATGACTATGGGCCATCCTTTTTTTGTGCGTGGATTAATGTTATTCTGTGTGCCGTATGTTGATGTTGTCTGTGTGTTGTGTTCATCTGTGTTGTGTAGGTTCTGAAATGTGTATGAGGTCGTCAATCCCTGTCTGTTTGTAGTTCTCACCGTCAAATTTATGCATCGTGTATCATTATTCTGAACTGATATTTGTTAGATTGTATCTAAGTCATTTTTTGGGATTTTAATTCGTGGAGCAAGAATGGGCAACTCCTTCTAGTCTGCGTAAAAGTATTCCGCATGTATAAGAAAACATCGAGCGACATCTAGAAATTAGGCCGGTTCAGAGGGCATGATGGGATAGATTAACGTGACTGGTGGCTAAAATAGCAAACACAGGTTGAAATTGTCATTTCAGGTAGGTATCACCTCGGTGACTACTGTAAATAATAGATCAAAAGTAAGTAATTTATTTCTTGTTTGTATACAGGGTGTATATTTCAAACAACTTTCAGCTCGTTAAATAAATTTCTAATCTCTTCTCACACAAATGAATAGACCAGACGAAATGACCAGACGATCCTAATACGGCTTTTTTTAACTTCATTAATCTCGGACATACAGACATTAACTTTTTTTAGAAATAAAAAATAGTAATTTTAACTCCAGAGCATACGTTGGTGATATAGAGGGATATAATTCTTTTGTAGGTTCGACAAGGAGGTACGGAGCAAAAGGTTATTGAATAAGGCAATTTTTGTGCTGTTGCTGCGATCGTTTGAATGGCGATCTGGCAAAATATTACGTCTCGTTCCACGGAAAGTGATGTTAGCGTTAGGTTTTAGAAATGTTTCACTGTCCTCCAGTGCGCTCCTTTCAAGGGCAACACACATTTGGTGAAGGAGTTCGTCTCGACGATGGAAGTTTCCATCAAGAGTGGCGTAAGTATTATGTACGGCTTGCCTCGGTAGCAATACTTAAATTCCTCACGCATGTGTATAAAATTCTTAAAAAAAGCTATTCATCAACTGCATATCTGTGAATGTGTGTGGGCTTAGAGTCAAGTGGAGCGTAGAACGAAAGAAAAAGGATCACGAAACTAAAACAATAACTGTAATGAATGAAAATAAAAGAAGAATGACTAGAAACAAGTCAATTTGAAAATGTACATCTCTGCAGATTTATGAACTTGGACCCTTTTTGGCATGCTGTTCACAAGGTTTCTGAGACGATGCTTCTCAATATGAGTCTGTAAGTTTCCACCACTAGTGCCAATTTGAATAGAATCACTTTGGGTATTAGGCTGCATCGTTAAGAAGGACTAAAACAACAAAAAGTGCCGCCGTTTCGACCGTCTTTGCAGCGGCCCCTTTAACAGCGACTACTTCCTGGATTCTGCTGATGGTCTTTCCGTATATACACTCATATTTCGGTTGTCACTGGCTGCCGACGTAACGTTCGGGGATGCCATTGGACAGCTCGAAGTAAAGATTGCAACTGAAGGGTGACTGTACGCTAGGCTGTCACCTATGCTACTCAGGCGGATGATTGGTATGCGGTGGACAACACGATACTGCACAGTCCTGTAATTAGGAGTTTGTGCCTAGGGGCAGTTCTCTTAAGCCTGTTTGAACCCAGGCCATGTGGGGCTGCTCGCTGGCAAACATATGCGGCCATATGGACTGGAATCACGGGTAGCCAAGCAGTCGGTAACTTGTAGCTACTCCCTGTTCATGCCGTTAAGGCATGTAATTATTTTGATGGTCCCTGTTATTTTTCGCTGCTATATTCACGGCTGCAGGACAGCCATACGAGCTTCGCGAAACTTAGTAGATCGGCCACCCATCCGCTGACGTTCAGCTACAGGTCGTTTGTTGTGATACAACAGCCGCACCTAGCGTTCGTGCTCCGACGTGTGTGTGCTAATCCGTCTCCCATGTTTTGCCAACTTAGACTTTTCTGCAATTAAGTTTTTAGAGGTCTACAGCGTGGCTACAATCTACGGAATCGTTCGTGGGCCCCAACATATCTCAATTCTTGCCGCCACTCACAAAGATTAATTCAGAGGTATCCAACTTTTTAATTCACTTGGCCCACATTGGAAGGAGAAGAGTATTTTGAGGGGTAAATAACATAACAATAACAGCTGGGAACACAAGAGCAAGAAAGAGAAAGACTGAATACTATGGACAGACAACAAATTGCATCGTGTGGTGGGAAGAAAATTTTGTGTACGTAACTTTACTTATACGGAATTAGATGTATTCATGACGCACGCAGGCCGCGGGTTGGATACCCCTAGTTTAAATCCACCGCGGGCCAGCACTTTACCTACATAGTAGCTGACATTCCCACATACGGTACGCAGAGTAACAGGAAGAGATTCTTCTGTTCAATTTTAACTGTTCGTCATAGCTCGTTGTATGTTTTGTTATTATATATATTTGCATGGAATGTTGTCCGGAGATCGTTCAGTTCATGTTTAAGGTTGTCAATGTCGCTAGTCCCGTGAGCTCGGTCTGTCAGCGTACGTAGCACAGCGTTATTTTGTGCTGGACGGGGGTGCAAGTCCTCAAGCAGATGTCTGGTGGTGTGCGTCGGTGCACTGCACACTATTTGTCCAACTGGCCGCTGGATGGTCTGTATACTTCCAGATCCAGAAATGGAATCACTCAGGTATTCTCTATTTCTAGCGTTAACTATATCTTTTTACTGAATGGCGACTCCATGGCGTGTTGTGCGCAGCACAACCAAATAGTGGATAGGATTGGAAGGAAAATCAGCATTGGCCGTATTTTGTTGTTTTATTGTCAGGAAAATCGATTTTCGGTCACTTAGTGACCATCCTCAGTGCTGTAATATACAGGGTGATTCAAAAAGAATACCACAACTTTAGGAATTTAAAACTCTGCAACGACAAAAGGCAGAGCTAAGCACTATCTGTCGGCGAATTAAGGGAGCTATAAAGTTTCATTTAGTTGTATATCTGTTCGCTTGAGGCGCTGTTGACTAGGCGTCAGCGTCAGTTGATGCTAAGATGGCGACCGCTCAACAGAAAGCTTTTTGTGTTATTGAGTACGGCAGAAGTGAATCGAAGACAGTTGTTCAGCGTGCGTTTCGAACGAAGTATGGTGTTAAACCTCCTGATAGGTGGTGTATTAAACGTTGGTATAAACAGTTTACAGAGGATGGGTGTTTGTGCAAAGGGAAAAGTTCTGGACGGCCGAGAACGAGTGATGAAAATGTAGCACGCATCCAGCAAGCATTTGTTCGCAGCCCAGGAAAATCGACTAGCAGAGCTAGCAGAGAGCTGCAAATTCCACAATCAACTGTATGGAGAGTCCTACGAGAAAGGTTAGTTATGAAACCGTATCGTCTGAAATTGGTTCAAGCACTGTCTGCAGCTGATAAGATTAAAAGAATCGATTTCTGTGATTTTATCCTTGCTCAAATGGAAACAGATGAATCTTTCGTTTCAAAGATTGTGTTTAGTGATGAAGCAACTTTCCACACTAATGGGAAAGTCAACCGTCACAATGTCTGTATATGGGGCACTGGGAATCCGCGGGAAACAACTCAGTATGAACGTGACTCGCCTAAGATGAACGTTTTCTGTGCCATTTCAGCCAATAAAGTTTTTGGTCCCTTTTTCTTCGAAGGTGCTACTGTAACTGGACTACAGTATCCAGAGATGTTAGAGAATTGCTGTTCCCTCAGCTCGAACAAGAAGCACAACAATTCATATTTCAGTAGGATGGAGCGCCACCACATTGGCACTTATCTGTCCGTAACTACCTGAACGTCAACTACCCGAGGCGATGGATCGGCCGCCAGGCAGCCCGTGACAGAGCACTTCATCACTGGCCTCCAAGAAGCCCTGATCTTACCCCCTGCGATTTTTTCTTATGGGGGTATGTTAAGGGTATGGTGTTTCGGCCACCTCTCCCAGCCACCATTGATGATTTGAAACGAGAAATAACAGCAGCTATCCAAACTGTTACGCCTGATATGCTACAGAGAGTGTGGAACGAGTTGGAGTATCGGGTTGATATTGCTCGAGTGTCTGGAGGGTGGCATATTGAACATCTCTGAACTTGTTTTTGAGTGAAAAAAAAAACCTTTTTAAATACTCTTTGTAATGATGTATAACAGAAGGTTATATTATGTTTCTTTCATTAAATACACATTTTTAAAGTTGTGGTATTCTTTTTTAATCGCCCTGTACAATTAAAATTGGTAGGCACTGGTATCAAGCTATAACCACAAGCTTAGAGCGAGCACATAAACTCTCTCTAAGCTCTAATCTTGTGGTTATAGCTTGATACCAGTGCCTACCAATATTAATTGTATATTACAGCACTGAGGATAGTCACTAAGTGACCGAAAATCGATTTTGCTGACAATAAAACAACAAAATACTTTCAATGCTGCTTTTCCTCCCAATTCTATTTCTTTTTACGTTAGCTGTTCAGATGCTGATGAAATCGTTTGGTTCTGCTTCCTCATGCGGCCCATATGACGGCCATGTCACCCACGTCCTATCCATCTTCCGCCAGAGCAGCACAGGCATTTATCTTCCGTACAGTCCCGCTTCCGTAGGAAACTTTATTCCGAATTGTCCAACGACACAGCAATTACTCGCCCTCAAGAGGACCACTGCAAGTGACTCATAACGAAGCGGCCTAATACCCAAAATTTCAAATTGCTGGTCAAGTTTCCTCCACTATTCGAGAGTGGCCGTATTGAGATCATTCGCTGAGTGAGGCATCCGCAATAACGCACTCCGAAGTTCAACTGGTCTCAAGCATTAACCATCGAGTTCACAGGACAATCCATTCGGTTCATTCTTGTCTCCTGGAGGAAAGTGCTCACATGGTGAGCATTTTATGTTCTTGCACTGACTTATTCTGGAAAACAGATTGAAGAATCGTTCCGCGATCCTCCACGGGCATTAGATTACTCTCGATAGCGATGAGAGGCATCTGGCAACCAGTACACCAGGCGTGTCCAACCCGCATCCTGCCGGCCGCATGTGGCCCGAAACAAGTACCAGTGTGATTAAGAAGTGAGCTTCTATCCCTCAACCAACAAAGAAAGTAGATTATAAATGGAATATTTCCAATCATACGATGCAATTCTCACATTGGTTCATCCTCTCTTTTTTTTCTCAGCAGCTATTGTTAGTGACGTTAAGTACATTGAGAGCGGCCCAAGAGTACTCATCTTCTTCCATTGTGGCCAAGGTAAGCTAAAACGTTGGGCACCCGTGCCGTACACGGAATCTGATCAAAATACTACTGTCGCACCTCCGTGCTGCACCTGTGAGACTGTTTGCTTGAGGCGTGCACTGGTAGCACTTCTGTTCCGATCAGACCTCTGGAAATGCCTGCACAAGAGAAGCTGATGCCATTGATCCCGGTTCCTTTCCAAAGGCCCCTTCCCCCACCTCCAATGAACACCGCGATGCTGATACATTTGTACCGATGTTCGCTGTTGGATATCTAAATACCAAACTGATCGTGTATGGTCGCTTGAGTAATATCAGGGTCGATACAGGCTCCCTGTAGCCTACAAAATGGTAGTACGTAGTTCTGTGTCCTTCGGGGTACCTACGATCCGTAACTTGTAGGTAGCGGTCATCTGCTATTGTTGTAGAATGTGGAAGACAAAGACAAAACGGATCTTCAAAGTTTTCTTTCTCAGGATCTTCTAATCATGTCTCTGCGGTTTGCGTCGGTTCGGCGAGTATCTTCTCTTGCTGTCAACCACTTTAGTCGCAAAGTGACAATGACTCAACAGTGTACATAGGCCGCATTGTCCGGGTCCCAATTGGCGAACAGTTTTTTTCTGCTGAATTTCTCTCAGAATGCCGGTTGACATTTACTTCCTTTACAAAGGAGGCTCTACATAGTGATCTTCTCTGGTCGAAGGGCTATTGAGATACAGAGTTCCGTTCAGAGACACAAAAGAGTGCAAGCTGTTATATTCTATAGATGTAGGCCTATTACTTGAATCGAGTTGCATAGTTTTTGTGCTTTCCATCAGAACTCTGTATCTCACAACTTCTGCGATCAGGTGAAATCAATAAATACAGGCAGTTTTGTAAAAGAAGTATACTGCTCTGGAAAACTTGAGGACGAGCTAGATGAAATAACGTAACATATTAACTACTCGGTGGAACGGAATGAAATTGCGGGCGCATGTTGCCAGAGGTGCCCCAATCGTTGGATCGGAAATGGCGTGAGGTGAGCGAGACTAAATCGGCAGATGGTTTGTCTCGCAACGCGAGGGAGTTGAAGGAACGCAGAAAGACAGACTGTCTCAATCAGCGAGCAGTTACGGTGCTCTGTGGATGTGTTCTTCGTGACAACGTTCCAGAAGAAGACATTTGAATGACTTCACACGGAGAAGAATCATCGGGAAACTATAAATTGAACGATTTGTGATGAGTATAGCCCAGAAGTTTGGCATTGCTGAAACCACTGTTTCACGCTCATAGGAAGCATTCCGAACCACAGGCATTGCTGCCCGAAGGAGAGGCGGTGGTCGACCAGGTCAGCTACAGCATCAAATGACCGCTGCATTGCGCAACAGGCAAGAAGAGATCCACGTCAAACAGCGACTGCAATTGCACATACTTTTAACAAAATGTAAGGAACACACTCATGTTCCACATGTGACGAAACAAGCGCTTCATCATTGGAAAGATACAGAGGCGAGCGAGTGTCCCGGGACTTATCCCATTTCACTGCTAGTAGCGCCACGTAACCACAATGCGTCTGTCCGTATAAAACAAGTATCGCACCATAATTTAAGAGTGGAATTAAAAGTTAAACTTGATTTTTCCAAACTTTGTTAGCATGTGCTTTACTGTGTTAATTTGTAAACTGTCAAATCTCAGAATGATAAGGTCAATATTTTACCCAAAGTTGAGCTTTAAGAAAAAAAATAAGTGGCGCTAAATAATAAAGGTAGAAACGCAAAAATTGGTCATAATGTGTAACTGTATGTCAAAACCAACCAGTACAAGTCTCAATGTGATTAAAGAAATATTTTGGTCAGAATCTCATTTTTAAGCAAAACTGAATGCGCTAAATACTAGACTTATAAATATGAAAATTTGTATGAAGCTTCAGATCAACATAAAAACATTAATTATGTAACCCCGTTGAGCTACCTCTTATGGCTTTCAAGTAATTTGCAGAAAACTAAATTTGGAACTGAAATGTCCTTCCTTGTAGTAGATTAAGTGTCTGTTATATTAATGCTTCAAAGTTTTGGTTACAGCACTTGATGAAACCTATTAAATCACAGAGCTACAACAAGTTTCAAGGCCTGGATGTAAATAATAAAACATACAAGGTCTCTTAAGGTTGTAGTTCAGAGGTCAGATTCTACTGTTAGTTCCATTCTGAAAATCTTGACAGCAAAGTTTAAATGCAGGCGTGCTAAAACTTTTTCTGAGATTTCAACCAACTTATTTACATGCACAAAAATTACAAAGATTCTAAATTAATACACAACAGTGTAATAAAATACTATGTGTCCGAGAAAGCGGCCTTTAGAGGCTCCTACCGTGGGCATAACGCGGATGTGTTCCCTCGACCGTCGCTGCGCCACATATATGAATACAGCCCGAGAGGCAAGACTAGGTTTCACTTCACACCCAACCACTGTACTATACGCGTCAGGCAAACCCTGGAGTGCGCGCTGCTTCGGATGACGTCAGAGACAGGCTGTTACTAAATGCATATTTTCAGTAATAACAGAAAGTGAACTCACGAGGACTGTACACCATACTGGATCGCTTAGATTTCGCAGAAGTAGCTGCTAGTGTGCCGCCCATAATGTTAACAAATCCGCATGACATGTGGTGACAATTATTTTTCACATTTGCGGCAAAAGACAATTTAATAGGAACTTACTGTAGAGGTCGCCTCTGAACTGCTCTTAGTGCTGTTTAGGATACAGAGATTTATTGTCAGTATTAATGTTAATGAATATTACAATGTAGAGCATATTAAATTTTACCAAATATATACATCAATTAGAACTCAAAATCTTCATTTATAATCATAGTCCCGATCCCACTGAGCAAACAGAGGATAGAAATATTTCTTTCAGTGGGCTGGACAAGAACATGGATTTGCAGACTGCGAACTACGGTCAGGATGATCTCCATCGCTTTCTGGATTTCAAATCCTCTTCTGTCAATCACAGTTTAAATTTCCCGTGGTTTCCTTAAATCCAGGCAAATAGCTACCTGCTACGTTCAAAACGACAGACAATTTTCTGGTCTCGCTCGCCATCGTAGTCCATTCTGAGAGATTGCTCCTTCCCTAATGGCTTTGCCGAACTTCTCGTCGTCGGGATGTTATACTATAAGCCTCCTTCATTCCTTCTTTTCATTTATCACACAATGAAATACTCGGCGATTCGCGGACTGTCTGTAATTGAAAATCTCTTTTTGATGTCACCAACTTTTGATGAAATAAACAGTTAATGAAATAATAGCAGTGTTCTTTTCATGTAGAAAACCTTACATGCGAGCAGTAGGGCAAGGCTAGTTTCAGTATCTACTTTTAGTGGTTAGTAACTAATTCATGAGCCTCTCTAATGATGTGTGAAGTTTCACATGAAATGGAAAGGTATATGTTATAGAATGTGTTGAAACTCCCTCATACATCTGAAGTCACGAAGTGTTAACTTTGTGTTGTTTCTGTAAACGACCTATAGCCATCAGTAACAGTGAAATACAAATAAAGACTGCGTCGTTAGTCACTTTTTAGTAGATGTACGTGAATAAGCCAATAATATTGTATATTATTCTCAGAAATCAAAAAACAACAAAATTTCATAAGGAAGAAATGTTTTACTCTCAACACAGAACGTATTCTTTTGATTATATGTGAAAAGTTGAAACTTTATGACATCTTTCAGACCCAGATCCTACTACAATTTCTTTAAGAAATAGGTGCCTGTAGAGTTCGCAGACAATTAACTGACGAGAAGTGGAAACGTTGCGAAATGGCCACTTTTTACCAGTACTATTTGTTGCTAGGAAGTCCTATAGAACTCTCATATAAGAGAACTAGAGTGTTTGCTGATGTCGGAAGCGGCATTTTGTAGTGGTTTAATAAGACCGGGTAGGTGAGACGCCGTTACAAGTAACCTCGACAGTACATCGGTGGTAACAGTGGTTTTCCTGACAGTGTGAAAACAGCAGGATCGTGAGAAGATACACAAATTTATAAAGAGGAGGAACATCTGCATCGGTCCAATATGACTATTATTAACAACAATTCTAAGGCAGTCAACAAGGGAGAAGCGCTTACTCTATGGAATACGAACGACATGATTTTTGATAAAGGATAGATGATCACGAGACATATTTGTACCACACACCGCCAGGCTTGTGCATTACTATTGATGTCGTTTGATTGGCTAGATATAACTGCCGTGACTGAGTTTTGCTTAGCAAGATCGAGAGTGTTTTCTTTGACTGAAGTGTGTTCGAAATTTAATGTTCATCCTAGTCCCGGTATCAGCAACGTCGAAAATTAATTATATTGCATTTCTAGACCATTATATGACGTAACTATAAGCTTTATTTCAGTCTATTGTTGTTGTGGTCTTCAGTCCTGAGACTGGTTTGATACAGCTCTCCATGCTACTCTATCCTGTGCAAGATTCTTCATCTCCCAGTACCTACTGCAATCTACATCCTTCTGAATCTGCTTAGTACATTCATTTCTTGGTCTCCCTCTACGATTTTTACCCTCCACGCTGCCCTGCAATACTAAATTGGAGGTCCCTTGGTGCCTCAGAACATGGCCTACCAACCGATCCCTTCTTCTAGTCAAGTTGTGCCACAAACTCCTCTTCTCCCCAATTCTATTCAACACCCCCTCAGTAGTTATGTGATCTACCCATCTAATCTTCAGCATTCTTCTGTAGCACCACATTCCGAAAGCTTCTATTCTCTTCTTGTCCAAACTGTTTACCGTCCATGTTTCACTTCCATAGATGGCTACACTCCATACAAATACTTTCAGAAACGACTTCGTGACACTTAAATCTATACTCCATGTTAAAAAATTTCTCTTCTTCAGAAACGCTTTCCTATGTTCATACAAATTGTATACTGGCTAAACCAGTCATTTTCAATAGCCTGTACCTATTTCTTGGGCGGTGGGTCTGTTAAAGCACACTAGGAGTCAACAGTGTACACTACCAGCATACTTTCACGCAGCCACCAGCCAGGAAATACGTGTCGGCTATTGAAAATACTCGGAACCGATGTAGCTAGTAAACATTTTATGTTAATACTGATTAAAATAAACGCAAAATTGCACCATCATTGATGCTCTCTGTCAAAACTCCTTGCAAATGCGAAAAAAATATGTGGAATAGCTTCTGACATCAGGCTGTCTGTCATACACCTGACAACCAAACACAGAGAAAGTCTCCACCACAAAAATGAGCTCCTTTATTGAACATGGAACAGTAACATATCTAAGATGTCGTACTCCTTCCTACGTGACGCTGTCAGCGTTGTTTACAGTTTGAGCAGAATCTTCTTTTCGTTGCTGTTAAACAATTGTTTCCAGTTTGTGTAGTGACAGACGACATTTTACTGAATGTTTCGAAATTAATTAAGCGAACCCATGCAGCGGCATCTAGTTCGAATTTCACATATAGATATACAGGGTGATTATAATGAAAGTTATACAGGGTGTTACAAAAAGGTACGGCCAAACTTTCAGGAAACATTCCTCACACACAAAGAAAGAAAATACGTTATGTGGACATGTGTCCGGAAACGCTTACTTTCCATGTTAGAGCTCATTTTATTACTTCTCTTCAAATCACATTAATCATGGAATGGAAACACACAGCAACAGAACGTAGCAGTGTGACTTCAAACACTTTGTTACAGGAAATGTTCAAAATGTCCTCCGTTAGCGAGGATACATGCATCCACCCTCCGTCGCATGGAATCCCTGATGCCCTGATGCAGCCCTGGAGAATGGCGTATTGTATCACAGCCGTCCACAATACGAGCACGAAGAGTCTCTACATTTGGTACCGGGGTTGCGTAGACAAGAGCTTTCAAATGCCCCCATAAATGAAAGTCAAGAGGGTTGAGATCAGGAGAGCGTGGAGGCCATGGAATTGGTCCGCCTCTACCAATCCATCGGTCACCGAATCTGTTGTTGAGAAGCGTACGAACACTTCGACTGAAATGTGCAGG
Source organism: Schistocerca nitens (assembly GCF_023898315.1). Lineage (NCBI taxonomy): Eukaryota > Metazoa > Arthropoda > Insecta > Orthoptera > Acrididae > Schistocerca > Schistocerca nitens. The sequence goes on along the minus strand of NC_064614.1, from coordinate 999,244,639 downwards.
AGCTCCATCGTGCATGAACCACATGTTGTGTCGTACTTGTAAAGGCACATGTTCTAGCAGCACAGGTAGAGTATCCCGTATGAAATCACGATAACGTGCTCCATTGAGCGTAGGTGGAAGAACATGGGGCCCAATCAAGACATCAACAACAATGCCTGCCCAAATGTTCACAGAAAATCTGTGTTGATGACGTGATTGCACAATTGCGTGTGGATTCTCGTCAGCCCACGCATGTTGATTGTGAAAATTTACAATTTGATCACGTTGGAATGAAGCCTCATCCGTAAAGAGAACATTTGCACTGAAATGAGGATTGACACATTGTTGGATGAACCATTCGCAGAAGTGTACCCGTGTAGGCCAATCAGCTGCTGATAGTGCCTGCACACGCTCTACATGGTATAGAAACAACTGGTTCTCCAGTAGCACTCTCCTTACAGTGACGTGGTCAACGTTACCTTGCACAGCAGCAAATTCTCTGACGCTGACATTAGGGTTATCGTCAACTGCACGAAGAATTGCCTCATCCATTGCAGGCGTCCCCGTCGTTCTAGGTCTTCCCCAGTCGCGAGTCATAGGCTGGAATGTTCCGTGCTCCCTAAGACGCCGATCAATTGCTTCGAACGTCTTCCTGTCGGGACACCTTCGTTCTGGAAATCTGTCTCGATACAAACGTACCGCGCCACGGCTATTGCCCCGTGCTAATCCATACATCAAATGGGCATCTGCCAACTCCACATTTGTAAACATTGTACTGACTGCAAAACCACGTTCGTGATGAACACTAACCTGTTGATGCTACGTACTGATGAGCTTGATGCTAGTACTGTAGAGCAATTAGTCGCATGTCAACAGAAGCACCGAGGTCAACATTACCTTCCTTCAATTGGGTCAACTGGCGGTGAATCGAGGAAGTACAGTACATACTGACGAAACTAAAATGAGCTCTAACATGGAAACTAAGCGTTTACGGACACATGTCCACATAACATCTTTTCTTTATTTGTATGTGAGGAATGTTTCCTGAAAGTTTGGCCGTACCTTTTTGTAACACCCTGTATACATACATACATTAATCCTTGTTCTGTACATCATGAATACGACATTTCGTAATGATGTAGAAAGGGTCAGTTTAACGTAAGTTTTCTTTACACAAAATAACTAATTAATTTTTTTAGTTACTACTTTATATCAAAGAATTCATCTTTTGAGTAGAAGAAATTGTCATTCAGAAATTCTTTTAATTTGCATTTAAATTATTGTTGGCTATCTGTCAGACTTTTAATACTATTTGGCAAACGACCAAAGATTTTTGTGGCAGCATCATTCACCCCTTTCTATGCCAAAATGAGATTTAATCCAGAACAGTGAATATCTCTTATAGTGTTGTAGCTATGCCCTTAGCTGTTATTTTTGAATTGGGGTGGGTTATTAACGACAAATTTCATAAGTGAATATATGTATTGCGTAGGTACTGTGAACATCCCGAGTTCCTTAAATAAATGCAATTGTATTTCACTGTTTTCTTAGGGGAACTGTTTTCAAACATACTCACAAAGGTATCATGAAATAGGTTAAATTTTAAATTAGCATCATGTTCCCTGTACAACACATCCCAGTCTAACTGTTGCAAGATTTCCCTAAAATTTAGAATTGTTAAATCGTTAGCTGACCGCACTAATTTGGAGGGCTGTTATGCATTACTGTATGGGGCCGTATCATTTACTGTAACTAGCTGTGCATCATGATCAGACAGACCACTCTTAACAGGAAAAGTTTTTATTTGGTTTAATTTATCTAGGACTATGAAAACATTATCTATCAGTGTGCTGCTTTCCTGTACCACCCAAGTAGGAAAATCAATAACTGATGTCAAATCGAAAGAAACCTAGTAATACTTCAAGGTCAAACTGCTGAAAGGTCAAGCTGTTGAATTAACACCACTGGTCAGAGTGACATCAAATTGCGACAGAATATCATCGGTAAGTCGGAAAACGTATGGGAGAAGAAAAATAAATAGTTACAAAATGTAGCAATAGGTATTGCTATAAGCATCATAGTTTAATAGTGGT